>NW_021604631.1:2846949-2877219 GCF_004785775.1 Grammomys surdaster
GGTCTATCTGGAGAGTTGGGTCTATCTGGAGAGTTGGGTCTATCTGGCCCCTTTCTTGAGGTGGCAAGTCATTTTTGTGCATTCATTTTTAGTTATGTGATCATTTCCATAGCTTTAGATAATATATTCCTGTTACTATTTCAGTTACTAGCTTTGATTTCCTGCTACAGAGATGAGTCTTAGCTTACCAACACCCTCTTCCTCAGACTCCTACTTTCTTATACTCAGTGCATCATTTTTTTTGAAATTTAAATAATTATTTGAATCTGGGCTTCTTCATACATTTTCATGACATATCATTTCCCATAAAGCACTATCATTAGATACTTTCCTAGCTTTGCCTGTCATTCTCCCTAGGGATCTTTTAACTTGACAAATTTTTGTGTACTTTAGGATTAACTATTATATTCTAGTCTATAAAAACTATATGTGGACTTTCCAAGTTAAAATGTACTGACAATGTTTAATTACTTAAGGTAAGTACTGCTTACTGTGGCACTGAGCAACTACTATCCTTAGCTACCTTTCTATTATTCCAATACTGCTACTCTGTGCAGCCCTTATAAACGGAAGGAGCTGTACATACTGCAGCACAGTGATGTACCTTCAGTAACAGTCTAAGCCTTCTCAGTCTTATTCATTCATCTGCAAACAAACTTCTGAACCTATTTGTTACTGCTAGGGTAAACTGGTAAAATGAAACGGAGGGCAGATTTGTCTCTGAAGGCTATCTAAGGATATAGGTTCTTTCATTTGTTGTCCTCCCATGAATCCTTTTTTGTGTCCCTTTGATAGAAAGGTGGTGACATGTACCTGCCTTCAGTTTAACAGATTAGGAGTGATGGTGGCTGGGGCAGGGTTGGAGGTTGGGAGCTGGGGTAGGCAGCAGCACAGCAGGTCTACTTTAGGTGATGATTTGTAAATGGCACATACTCTCTGTGCTCATGTCAGTAGCCCAAGTTAAAAGGATATTCAGCTATAGTGTCTGAAAGTGAAATGAAATATGAGGACTAGTTGGGTTGTCATAAAACAGGACTAAAATCTGAGATTCTTTTCAAAAAAAAAAAAGGAAAAATTAACGCAGTACACAACTGGCAACTGACCTGAACTGCTCTAAAAATACTTTGAAATATAGTAGTAATGTTTCTAAATGCTGAGCTCACTGGGTGTTAATGAGCAGTCAAATTCCTAACCCAACACACCCTTTCTCAAGACAGGATCTCTGTATTTTCTGCTGTTTGGCCTGTCCTTACTTCCTCTTTTTCTAAGTCCGTCCCCTCTCTCTCTGGCTGTCCTGTGTACGTCCCCATTTTACACAGATTGCAGCAACACTTGCTCAGGTGCTTTTCATCATCTATCTCAAATATATTCAACCTTAACTTCCATGCTGAAGAACTTACTCTAAACCAAGCCTGTCACCACCTTTTTCAGTGTTCTCTCTCATGGTGAGGAACTCCGAAAGAAAGGTGAACACACTATAAAGCTTTTCTTGTTGAATTTCTACATAAGCAGTCAGCAAGTCTGCACTATCTTAACATTTCCCATCCACCCTTGCTTCTCCAGTGCAATCATTATTTTCAGGATCTTCACTTAGATGGAATAGTTTCCTAGCTGGTTTTATTCTTTATCATGCCATTTAGATAACTCACATCCATCTGGGTAATCATTCTCAAACAATAGGCAGGCAATCTTCACTTTCCTAAGAGTCTTCCTCGTATGCTGCCTTTATAAATGAGAATGAAGACAAATAATAAAAAGCCACAAGCAATCTGCTTTCTACCTGACATACCTAGAATCATCTGGGAAGAGGAAACTTCAACTGCCTGGTGCAGACTGCCTAAGGCTTTATCTATGAGAGACTATCTTGACTAGTGTGGGTGGCATCATCCCAAGGGAGATGGTGCCTGAGGTGAGCATGAGCCAGAGAGACAAGAAAGCAGTGTCTCTCCATGGTTTCTGCTTCAGTTCTTGCTATTGAGTCTGCCCTGACATCTCTTGATGAGGTACAATGACCTGGAAATGTAAACTACATAAACTTTTCCTTCCCTAGGTTGCTTTTGGTCATGGTGTTTATCACAGTAACAGAGATTAAGCTAGAGGATTACCTGTTGTTTTTGCTCCATGTCGCTTCTAAAACCCTACTATACCGCCTGGTGTCTCCATCTTGTACCTGCAACTTCTTTCATTTAAGCTTCTGCCATGAATGACAATTCCCTTTTATACTCGTGAGAAGACACTCTCCAAGTTTCTGAGCTCCTCTTGACTGACTTACAAGTTATGTTAGTGGTATATGCTACCCTTTACTGAACACAATTCCCTGGACTCCAAGAGAATACTTAACTTTTTTTTTCAGTTCCCTCCTTTTCTACATATTAACTCTTGCCTAAGAAAATCAATAAAAAAATTTCCACCTTGATACCCACCCTGAACAACCTACATTAAATTTTGAGTCTCCCTCTCCCTCTGTATCTATCTGCTTTGAAATTTATCTATATCAAGTCTCACAATATCTCCTAAAATAAACTAACATCTTTCATTAAAACCTGTTCCTTTACCCCATAAATATGCTGTGGTGCCAATCCTATTAGTTTCTGCATTCTCAAGGCCTGGCAAAAGTCTCAAACAGGATAATACTGATGATAAATCTTCAAAGAAACACTTACTCATGCTATGTTTATTTTGCTTAAGAGAAACATTTATAATACCCTCAAGAAGTTTTCTACCCTAACAATTAAAACTTAAAAAAAAAAAAACCATTACAAAGGCATTTTCTATTTTCTTCTTCTGAAGTACTTTTTACTATCTGAAATGAAGATTTCTGTCTTTAGGTCTGAGGATGCACTTCACTTTGGTCTCCTATATATTCCTGGTGTTTAAATGAAAACAGTGTATTTTCTTTTATTTGATATTAAATATCTCACCAACTGAAAAAGGCAAAGGACCAAAAATAATTTGTTCTTCCCCACAATTGGCTCCTACTCAATTGTCATCGTCTGTGAGTCTGTCTGTGTCCAGGCCGCTGGCTCCTGCTTCTGCTGTCCTTCCATCCTATGTTGTTTATCATGTATATTGGCTGAACACTATACACTGGATCTCTTGGAAGCCAGTCAAATTTCTCTATATCTATTTTTCCTTCACACAGAGGTACAAAAGAAGTGGAATTCCAAGGCTCCCTTCAAGCTAGAGGTGGCCAACTGGTTTAATTTCAGCTTCTCTTATGCCTTTCTTTTTTCAGTAAAAACCCAAAAGAACATTCTCAACCCCTTTCCCCATTTTTCTTTTCAAACATAGATAATCCCTGCAGGTGTAATACTCACTCTGGAACCATAGGACCACTGGGTTGGCAGGGTACAGATGGTGAGCTGCTGTCTGTCTGTCTGTCTGTCTGTCTGCCTGTCTCAGAGCCAGTGGCTCAGGCTTCAACTGTAAGTAGGCATCTTATTTTGAGACACAGTTTTGCTTAGAGTCTGGTAACTGGGGCAGATGTGTTTGTGTGTGTGTGTGTGTGTGTGTGTGTGTGTGTGTGTATTTCTGTTATAACTGAGCCCAAGTAGTCATTTTTATAACATGACATCTTGGACAGTATCTCAAATTCACTAATGCTCATTACATATTTGTTTAATGAAAAAAAAAAGTATGCCTGTCTCATGGTGTGAATGCATATTTAGGAACAACTATACCTTTGCAAGTACATGCGCAGTCACATCAGTCTCGTGCTGTAGTGCACATCTGCATCCAACTTCCCTTTCCTAGCATCTAACCCAAGTGTGTGCCACCATTTCCTACTGTATTAGGATACTGCAATCCTGAGAAACTATAACTGTTTCAATGTGTATTCAAATATTACCTTGCCAAGGAACTTACAGATACCATTCCATTTTGGAGACTACTAAAAATACATTTGGTATTTAGTAACATTAAAAAGTATTCAAATACATAAAATTACATATTTTGTAAAATTTTATTTATTGGTACAGAACTTGGTAGAAACTTAATTTGCATTTTAATACAGGCTACACCATATAGACAGCTGAGGCAGTAGCCCCATGGTATCTAATTTAATACTAAACATTATTATGACCTTTACATTTTGGTAGCTCTGGGTTTTTAATAATAAGGTCTGTGATAGTTAGGGAGTGGCACTATCAGAAGATATGGCCCTGTTGGAGCAGGTGTGTCACTGTGGGTGTGAGCTTTAAGACCCTCGTCCTAGCTGTATGGAAGTGAGTATTCTGCTGGCAGCCTTCAGATAAAGATGTAGAACTCTCAGCTCCTCCTGCACCGTGCCTGCCTGGATGCTGCCATGCTCCTGCCTTGATGATAATGGACTGAACCTCTGAACCTGTAAGCCAGCCCCAATTAAATGTTGTCCTTAAAGAGTTACCTTGATCGTGGTGTCTGCTCACAGCAGTAAAACCCTAAGACAAGGTCAGTTAGCAAATTATAAGGAGCTTCTGGTTATAAATCCCATATTCTGTGCCATACTTGGTTGAAAATTAACCACTGTTTTTGTTGCGAAATGTTAGGATGAGAGATTCCTATCTATTTTGTAACTATCTGTGTATCTGACCCAAGAAAATGCACACAGAAATAGGATGCATTCATTTGTTGAAACCTGAGAACATGAAAACACACACACACACACACACACACACACACACACACACACACACACACACACTCTTTGTGTAACTAAGAGCTGCTTATTTAAAGGCAAGTGTTGTACCACTGAACTACATCAATATTCAAGAAACATTTTAAAGACAATTTATAAGTTAATTCAACAAATACTGATTGAACTACAATTACATGCCAATATAGTTTTGCTAATTAAAACTTTCAGCCACTCACTCATTTATAAGTAGTTTATGGCTGCTTTGGTGAGATGGTAGCACAGATGGGAAGTGTAAACAGACTGTATGGGCCAAGAAGTCTAAAGTATTTACTATCTGGCCCTTCATAGAATGTTTTTACTATGCTGTAGGGAACTGAGGAGAGACAGAGGTGATTGCTCCTACTTCATGGTATAGCTGGCACAGAAAAGATCAAATGTACAAACATATCAGAGAGGCAAATATTGTATTAGAAACGGAATGATCACTACATTCTCTGATCCTCAAGAGTATTCTAGAGCATGAAAACTATTAACTGGGTTCATGTGTTCATTGATTTACTGGTTTTATGCTATTCATCCAGGTCTTCAATGTCTATCTCTGAACTTTAAGGCTAAGAGTCTCCATTTGTACTACAATGCCTGTAACTATATGCTCACTGTGGAATGGAGAAATGACACACATTAATTACAGTACTGGCTGAAAGTTCTAGTTGACCTGGTTGGCTAAGTGTCGTTGCTATTGTCTCTGCTGTTCTTTGTCTTCCTACACAATCATCTCTAACAAACTCTTAACCTTTTAAATGTGGTGTGTGTATGCTGTGTATGTTTACATGTGTGTGTAGAATGCCAGAGGTCAATGTTGTATGTTTTCCTTAGCTGTCCTACTTTACTGTTTGAGACAGGATCTCTCACTAACCTGGAACTCACCAAATGGCTAGCCTGACTGGCTAGTGAGCTCTAGAGATCCTCTTCTGTCCATCTCCCCAGCGACTAAGATTCCAAGTGAGCAATGCTATGCCCAGCTTTTATGTGGGTACGAGGGATCTGATCTCAGGTCCTTATGTTTGTACAGCAAGCACTGATGTCTCCCTCCAGCTCCAACTTCACCTAGCTTTAAGAGTCAGGAAGCTCTAAAGCTTTCCAAATAGCTACGTATGCCTGTAAGACCTGCACCCCAAGAGACCATTCATAAGAGCAATGCTGCACAATCTTACATTTCATTTTATTATTTATTATAGTCACACGGTGACTACTGTCGATTTCCAGTTGCAGATATAATGATGTACATTTGTTCTGTTACTTCTTGTGAAATGAGATGTTAATGTCTCTAATGTAAACTTTTGTTAGGAAGAATAAAAAGAGTATTAGAAGGTTTCACATTAACTGTTTTTTTTTTTTTAAATGAAAGTAGGATGGGATAAGTACAAATGCATCTTTCAGTTGTTTTTTCCAAGGACATTCAGTATAGAGCTCTTCAAGTAGTCTAAATTTTAGAGAAAGGTGTGTTGATCCTTGAAACAAAGTTCTTTCATGAAGTATGCTTCAGGAATCCTCATTCCTGCGAGCAGCAAGTCTTTCCTATTCTGATAAATCTATCAATCTGATTAGTCGCAATGGAGAGATGGCTCAATGGTTAAGAGCACTGACTGCTCTTCCAAAGGTCCTGAGTTCAATTCCCAGAAACCACATGGTGGCTCACATCCATCTGCAATGTAATCTGACACCCTCTTTTGGTGTGTCTGAAGACAACTACATTGTACTCATATACATAAAATAAATAAATCTTTAAAAAAAATTTCTGAGTAGTCTTAGTATTTACTGTCAATTTACAGTGCTAGGCACCGAAGCCATTAGCTTACATACACAGCACGTTTATCAGGCTGAAATGTAGTAGTTAGAGAGGAGAACTGGAGGCAAACTGGGCTAGTTTCAGTGTCTACAGTGTTACAGTTTGAATGCATGGCCCTGTGATGGTTAATCTTGTTTGTCAACTTGACAAAAGATGATGTAGCACAATGGCTCTTGAAAGTACTATATGCTTATACTTCCTGGCCTTCAAGGCCAAGAGTCAACTAAATTCCTATTCATTATAAACTAAACAAATTGTGCCATTTTTGTTTAAAAACGAGCAGAAAATGAACTAAGACACCTTCTTATCAGCTGTGTGAACTTGGGCAAGTTTCCTCACTCCTCTGCAGTTTTCCCAACAAAAAATGCACCCTTGCCATCATTCTTAGTTTGCAGGATTGTTGGGATAAATTAGGGGACCTGATCTATTTTAAACACTCAAAACAGTATTTGCACGCAGAAAATGTTACTTAGCTGTGAATTCTTTTATCCTCTTATGGGCTGCATGTGATGAGTACTGGACCCATGTTACAAAAGGTAAGATGATGAGCTGCTAAGGAATTTGCTTAAATCCAGATCTACTGAGAAGTAGAACTGAGAAGAAATAGGGATTACAAAACACTGCGCATGTCACCAGCAGAAACCACCTATAATAATGATGCACTCCAGCTTGAAAGAGCTAAATGGATGAAAGGAATACATTTACAATGGCACACTTGTGTACGAGATTTATAAACCTATCATAACAGTTCTTCAGGTATTATAGGGTAAATTCTTTAACTAAAGCATGTTGCTAAGTCTCTTTATGGAGAATCTCTCCTTAAAATAAGGCAACTGAGAAAGGCATGTAAGATCTTTTAAGAGTCAGTGGGCCCAAAAATTATTTGAAACTAAACATATCTACTGGGCTTAAATGAGTGATAATTTGAGTAAAAATAGTCTTCCCTTTGAGCTCACCATGTATGTGCTTGTGCTACAAGGGTAGGTTCCAGTCTACTCTTATTACTGTATGTATCTAATTCTCAGTTCAAGTACCAGATACTTTCCCAGTGACTCAACTATGCAGGGACTTCAAATGGACCTAAGCTTCATGCTCAAGGGGCTGCTGGTTCAAAAAAAAATTTTTTTTTCAAAGGAAAAACACTTTTTTTGAGAGAGAGAGAGAGAGAGAGAGAGAGAGAGAGAGAGGGGCTGACTGAGACTCTGAGACTGGCTAAGAAAACTATAGCATGCCCATTATAAAAGCTTATAAAAGCAAAGTAATTAATTTTGAGAAAGCAGAATAAAAAATTTTCTCCATTACTTTACAAAATGTTTAAAAAAAATTCCTGAGACAACCAGCTCCACACAATTGTATCTAACCTGCCAACACAGACTTCTCTAATGTCATTTGACAACAAAACAAGGAATAGATCCAAAAGAATATAAAATAACTAGCTAAGACGATTCAATTACTCGGCAACATGGCACATAGCTATAAAGCATTTATTAGGACACCTTACATAGTATGGCCTAATACATACGTGAATCAAATTTATCTTTTAAGAATTCCTTGTTGTAAAACATTATTTACCAATGGAAACTTACAAACACACATCTAACTGAGCTGAAGATGCATATTTGAAATTAAATATAGACCAGAGACTGGCTCCTCTCTAGATAACTATGTCTTGTTTTGTTTTCCTATGAAGAAAAACAAATATATCAGAAAGAAAAAAGTTCTATCTATTAAAAAATGGCTAAGAGGAAAGAAAGAAAATACTGAATTTAATAAGTAATCTTATTAAAAGGATCCCAGAGGTTTTTATTTTCAGAGAACAAAACACTTCACTGTTGAACAGAGGTCAGTGAAAGAATGACCCCGCCCACTTTCTTTAACTTAGCTAGAAGACAGGAGTAAGCCATGGACATTCAGTCAATGCTGAGGAAGAAAACATGAAAAAAAATCATGCTATGTGGCAGAAGTCCAGGATTAATCTTTGCCTCAACTATACAGTTATATGAGCCAGGAAGACTTTTCTGAAGTCAATCTAAACTGGGTTTAAGTATCTTTATATAGACAGTTTAATTACTATTGGAATACATCTTTCATGAATCTTGAATCAGTATTTGTAGCTTTTAGCAGTAAGTTTTTGAAACAGTAAAGAAACTAAATGCAGCGGGATGAAACTGGATAATCATAGTAGTGTATGAAAATCTTTGAGACCACACATTATCACTGATACTAGGTTCACTATAATGGCACAAGGAATACCACTTTTATTTATTTTGGTTTTTGAAGGTCTGTGTCATCCATAGCAATTATGGTAGTTTAAAATGTTAAGAAACATACAGAATACAAAAGAATGAAAACCACACAATTATAGATAGCTAGTGTTTGTTTGATATGAAACTAAGGGTAGACTCCAACACTAATGTTACAAGCCACACTGTAGAGCTCTAAGGAGGAAGTAAGTGCTAAGATAAAAGTGCTTTATCATCCCCAAGTCTCTCTGTTATATTAAAACTCAAGCAACAAAAATGTAAAGCTCACCTTTGGTCTTAGTTATTAATAAAAATTACTCTTAACTGATTACGTAGACATTTTGTGTCAGGAAATTGACAAACCTTTATATGCATTAACTAACTTAGTTTCCTCTTTTTTCCTTGCTGCTTTCTTTTATAGAAGGCAGTAATATAAGGTCCCATGTATGATCATGAAATGCAAGCTCAGAAACGTATCCTATAGTATTTCTTCCCTCACAGCATATGACACAGCTAGAATGGTTGCTACTAACTGCTTACGCCTAAGCCCGGATCCTGTATCATAGTTTATGTTAACAAAGATGAAAACATCAGAAAGACTCATCACTATCTCAATCACGTCAACAAACTAGGTATATAGAAAACAACACCTCTGATACCTTTTTTAGTGTAGATTATAGAAAATAAAGTGTAAAATATCAAACCCATATTATTCAAAGTGTGGCCTATAATCTTGTGCTAGTGTGCAAACTGTATTCCTCCACAATGATGACATTTTTTTTTTTTTACATTATTTACTTTAGCTGATTTCTTTTGGCTAACAAGATTTTCTTATGAAGGAAACTAGTCCAAGCTTGTTAGCCATCACAAATTGGAAGCCAACAGCCTGTAGCCAGTTATTATAACTAACACTGTTCAAGATCTAAATTTTGGACACTGTCTTTAGTTTTCTGTCCCTGCAGCCACATTTAGCTTAAATGGTTACAAAGTAGTGAGGGTTTTAAAATAAGCGATAAAAATGAACATTGACCTTACCTTTGACAGAAGCAATTTCACACAGGAAACATGACCCTCATAGACAGCAGACAGAAGAGGGGTAATATGATGTTTATCTGGAGCCTATAGAATATCAAAGAGATAATTTTACCTACTTTTTTAAAAAAGTTTCTGGTTCCTTAAAAATGATCAAGAAGCCAAACTACACAATCAATGCCTTTTCTTAGGAGTCAGGGTGGAGTAGAACTCTGACCTAAGCTAAGATCTTTTATCTGTCACTGATGTGACAAAGTCAGTTTCTCTGAACCTATCTTTTTCACTATTGTAGAAATATCAGTGTGATTCAGAGAGGAAGAAGAGGGGTCAAAATGCCAACGAGGAGGAAGAGAAGACTGCCAAATTGGTCCCAATCACCTGATGTGGTGAAAAGTCATCTGACTATCATGATCACCAAAACAATGTCCTAAATCCTTAAATTACAGAAGGCTCAAGGCAGGAGATGATGGCTCCTCCCTGATGACTTTCTCACACTTGTCCCGTAGTGCAGGCTAGTGTAGCCTATCACTTCAGGGTCCTATGATTTAGTACATGATAGCATCTACTACCTCAGTATTAACTCGGCAAGCTTTAGAACTTGAAAACAACAGCTTAGGGGGAGACAGCAAATAGTTCATTAGCTTAAATAAAAGGAATGGTTTGTGCAGGACTATATTATTAAAAGTAACCATTTCACAAACCTACAGCAAACAATTTCCTAGAGCATATAACAAATTTTTCCTAGAATGGCATATATTACATACACTAAGTATAATATACATTTGGTACATACATTAATATCTGCTCCTTTCAGCAGCAGAAATTCCAGGATTTCAAGCTGTCCACAATCTGCAGCATAGTGAAGAGGCTTCCTCCCACCCTCTAGTGTCCGGTTGACATCTTCTCCCTTTAAACAAAAATGACATTTATAAGGACAGGAAAATGCCGAGGCATCTCATACTTTAACTTCTTGAAACTTTAAAGAGTTTCAAGAAAACTGTATTTTTTTGCAAAGTGAAATGAAGATGTAAAGTCAGATCCTGCACAATAACATATGGTACTCAAGTCATGAACAGACAGGCTGAAAATAATACATAATGTTAAACGGCAATGAGCTATATAACATCGTGTTCTATTACTTCTAATGAGTTCAGTCAGCATACTGTCAATATGTACCCAAAGAAGACTGTAAGTTTAAGTATTGAGTGAGATTTTGTATCTTTTATGACATGTATCATTATCAGAAATGATACTTATAAAGAATTCACTCCATTCTTTCAGTATTTACTAAAGTGGTGTAGTGAAGTTGGCACTGGATAAACAATGGAGAACAAAACCAGGCATGGCTTCCAATGTACGTAGCTTACCACGTAATGTGTGGAGATGACCTAATTTGAAAATATTAGTGTTCTGTAAACAAAAACAAAGAAACTCATGGTCACACAGTTAACAGAGACTATGGCTTACTCCTGATAATAAGAGACAGAATGTGAACTTTTCTAGTGACCAACATGTATTTGTGGTACCATGCTATATACATAATTTCTCATCTTCAAACTACCCTAGGAAAAGGGACACTACACACCAAATGTGAAGCTAAAACAATCATTTTAAAATGTGGTTCAATTAGTTACAAAGTATCGACTGAACCTCACTCTAGAGCACCATGATGCTTCCAATTCAAATTTGCTTTCTTTTGAAGGGAGATTTCAGGTTTTACAGAGTAGCAAAAGGCCTAAAGTTTATTTTCTCAACAAATGCACTTTTCACTTAGTTCACCATACAAAGCCAGGATAAAGATGTCAAAGCCTTTACATTGCATAGCCATTACCAGCTGTGCTTTCAAGCCCCCCAATTCCCATCCTTTTCACTTAGGCTAGTCCTTTCCTTCCTTTTCATTAATACATGTGCTATAGATTCCCTAAGTCCATCTAAACTCAAGATTTCTCTTATCGATATCATCTTTTCAGTTATGGCAAGCTTTCCCTCCCATAAAACTGCAGGAACCATTGAAGTATAAAGTGCTTTTGCTACTTTTTACATGTATATGCCTTCTTTCTCAATAGGATGCAAATTCTGGGAGCAGAGATCACATTTTTCATCTTTACCACTTCCTAGTATGAACTATGAGTTAAAAATATACATTTCATTAACACTAAACACTAGGCAAGTTATGTTCTGTATGTATGAGTTTTCCTAATTTAAGGTGGAGATCTAAGTACCTACCTTTCACAGCACAGTTGTGGGGACTAAACTGGATAAGCCAACCAAAGAGCTAAACTTAATCTGTTCTCCAATAGAGCATGTGACACCTAATGGTGACATCTATTAAAACAGGGACTTAAAATATACACATACAAAGATATGCACATAATATTTTAAGACCCCTGGAGGAGAATGGGTAGTGTTTCAACTTTCCCATGTTACTACAAGACCAGAGACTACTCACTCTTAATGATAAGATTCCTTAACGATAAGACAGAATAAGACTGTACCCTCCAACCTGTTTAAAATTCAACTCTGATGATAAAGAATATATTGCATAGTGCTTAATAAAGCAAGACATTTAATAAAGGTTAAGTATCATTTTTATGGACCACTGGTGTTGGTTTAACCCATTTGTCTTGTCTGTCCACCCATTTTTTTTTTATCATGTGCATTAATTAATGAGACAGGGTCTCATGGAGCTCAAATTGGCCTTGAACTCACTATACAGCTAAAGATGGCGGGACTACAGGCACATACACACCTGGCTTTGTGTGGAACTGAGGACAAAACCTAGGACTTTGTGTATGTCAAGCAAGCACTCCACTAACCAGTCTAGGTATTAGTTTATACTTGAACTAAGACTATCCAAGCTGGGTTAAAGCAAATTTCTCCAGAATGGTTGAAAATACAAACAAAAATACTGCTTAACCTAATACATATCGTTTAGAAACAAATTTAAATAATAAAGGTGATTTGCTGTTCCATCTTTCATTTTGGTCCACTTAAAAATGCAGAAATACAAGTCAACAAGGGATACTGATGAGATCAATCACTGATAAAAGTTTTCCTTCCATCATCTTCCTTATTCCCTTTTCATATCAGTATTATCTATATGGATTCTTGTATTGAAATACAGTAAATAGATGCCCTTATTAAGTACCCAGTAAGGAGCTTTTCTTAAAAAGATATTCATCTGAATCACAATGTTGTATTCTTAATATGAGATTGCACAATACATATGAAATAGAGCAGTGCTTTTTAAACTTTCTCCTTTAATTCTTACTTTTGCTGACACGTGACATCACTGACATCACAAGACTGTATGAGTAAACAAAAAGAAAGCAGTCTCTAGATGGGCCCTCTGCAAAGCAACACTGAGAAATCGGTTAGAGCATTAACTGTATTAGAAAGGTGAAAGGCTTTAAGATAATGCCCTTTCTATATTCACCAAAATAATTAGGAAAAAAAGCAACTTAAATGTTACCAAATACTAAAGGGAAGTCTTCATACCTGTTCTACACAATTCTGGAAAACAGAAGGGATGGGAAGACTTATCAACGAATTCTGGCATCAGCATCAGTCTTTCAATGCAAGACAAACACATTACAAGAAAAGAGGCTGCTTTGAGAATCACACCCTCTGAGAAGTTAGGAACCCTCTCTAGTTATTTAAATCTTACATTTTCATTATCTGCTTACTTCCTATTTTCTGTGAAGAAAGGGTAGAAAAGAGCTCTGGTCAGAAGCTTCAGGTTTCTAGTCAGGTAAGTGTTGCTATGTACTACATGGGTACCAATAAGCTTGTGGGCCTTAGTTGGAGGATGCACTGATACTCAAGTCATCTAGAGCTACCTTTTAAGTTTTATGGGTTAAGGTTCTTGGTAATGACATCAGTCTACAATGTCTCTATTTTCTCACCTCCTAGAGCAGGAAAGGTTTTTCTGCACTCATGGCTATGAAAACAGTTCTTGAAAAACAAAGCGCTACAACGGCCATAGCCTTACTTAACATCTGATAAACTGGTCAACAAACAGATTTAACACAACACCAAATAAAGTAAGGAAAAAAAGAATTACTTTCAAAGAAAGAATATTGTTTAAAAATGTACTGTTATTCTAAATTTTACTTATAAAAGTAGGCAAAGGCTAGAAAAGATGAAACCTGGAATCAGAAAAAGACTTACTACCTTACTTGATTTAAGTAAACAAATATTTATGTTAAGCAAGGTACAGTTTTATTTGCTTGAGATGAAACAGAGTTCTGATTGAGACAAAGAACTAGCTGCCTTTTGGGAGAAGCAAGCATGTAAGATGAGTGCCATTAGTTTGTGTCCTAAAAAGAGCATAAATTGTAGGGACCCAGTCAACAGAGTGATCAAGAACCTATCTCCCCGAAGTTTACCTTTCACTGTGAATTAAATGTTCTGGTACCTGTGCCTTATCTTGTTGGATTTTAAAGGCCCACAGGGATTACAGACTACTTTTACTTCTACCACTGTGATTCATGTTACTTTCAAGCCTCAACCTGAGTTTATTGTGGCTTTGACTATGACAGCATATATTCTATGCATATTTAACTGTAAAGCTAGATATTAATAAATGATAATGGAGAATTCAAAGCAAAAAAGCAGGAACATTAACTTTACACTTTAAAAATGCTTAGTCAAGTAGCTTTATGTGGGGAAGCAAGAAAACTGATGAAAACAGCACTGTACCAAGAAGCAAGCACACCAGTTCTCCAGCAGACGAAGACATAGCTGCCATTAAAGGATGACAAAGTTTACTAGGTCTATTTTCCCAGTCTTCTTCAAGCTCTGCTTCTACTCTTTTCCTAACTGATCTTACATGAAATATAAACATAATTAGAAATCTGTGGCATATGTGTGTAAAGACCATTTGAACACAAAGAGAAACATCCTACAGTTTGTTTAAAGACACCATTCAAATCTTGTGTGGCACACATTTAAGTGCCATAGGTTTCTCCTTTAAGTCCCAGATCTTGTATGGATCTTAAACTACACTAGACTAGGTTCACTGAATAATAAATCACAGACAGGAACGCAGTTCTAAATTAAATGGCCACCTGATTCTTGCTGGTAACTTTCTCTAGGTCATTCTACAGATGAAAAGAAACAAATAATTCTCTTCCTTTGATTCCCAAATGTGCACTTTGTGAAACCAAGATCTAAGGCGTAAGTTCATATTGTACTATCACAGAGATTAAAATAAAGCTACTAAAAAGCAGGCTATGTGTGACCATTTTGTAGGACAGTGTGTAAATTAACACTGAACACCTGACTTAGTAGAAACCAAACAGCAAGTGTATTAAATTTACCAATGCTGCAGCTGAGCCAATGTTCCTAGTCATCCAGTTAGTATTAAGTATTTCTTGTCCTATTTAGAATACCTTAACATCGGGGTGTTTAATGGTTTTTAAACAGATCCCTTTTGAGAAGAATATTCTGGCCATCATTTCCTACCTTTTTCCTGTGTGAGCCTCATTTTCCTACCCCATCTACCTCACTAGTTAAAACTTTTACCTTAGGGTATAATTTTGCAAAGAACCATATCACTGTATCAGGGATGTCAGCATGTAGAGCAGTTCCAGAATTATAAATTCCGGCATTGCAATGGGATCAAATCTACTTTTGAGGGTGAAGTAGTCAAAAGAGGTAAGAAAAGCTTTGACACTTTATCTGAACTTTCTAATACAGAAAAACTAACAACAAAGTAAAAAGGTATGATATATGTTTCTAACCTATTCCTTGTTTTGTAAGCATTGGCATATAAATAAAATGTGAATCTTAACTCATTTAAAGTACAACTAATAATTTGTTACTCCCACAACTATAAATTACTTAAGAGGCACAAACTTAATTAATACAATATATAATAATGTAGCCTCTTAAAATACTTCAAATATTTTGAAAGATAGTTTCTTATTACTAGTTAAAATCATAATCACAGTGATCACTTTCTATGGTGGAAGAACTCATGAAGTCAAGACCCTCATTGTATTCCCCTACTTAAGCATTTCCTTCAACTTAGGATGTTCTCATTCAAAACAACCAATTAAATAATTCAAATTATGAAAGATTATTAAATTTCATATAGCCAGTTTGCTTGCTAAACTATCAAAATGTCTCCTTTAGATGGTAGAAGTAATTAGTCAAACATATACTTTGTAACTCAAATAGTAAGTTGTTTTTAAAGAAAATTTTTACTTGTGGTATAAAACTAAAAATTCAATAGCACACACACACACACACACACACACACACGCGCGCGCGCGCGAAGCAAGCCTTACCAAAGTAACCTCAAACTTCTATGGTTCTCAGTTTGAAAAAAAAGAAATCAAAAAAATGTAGCCTCATTTATAAAATATAAACCCAGTGATCCATAATTGTAATTCCTTCTGAAAGGTTTTGCAGCCTGGAAAGTATCTGCTGTTCTATTTAATTGGTTACAGATCTAAAAGTTGTGTTTGTAAATAAACCCATGATAAGGGAGGGAAACAAATGGAAAGGAAGATGGAAGACAACTTTATCCCCACCCCCATCATTTGTAGTTCTCAAATGTATAATACATAATGATGGGAAAGAAACAGGAATGCTGTTCTGGAATGACTCAGATTGAGCTAATCCTCCTGTCCTTCTCTCCCTGTGAGAGCTAGGGAATGCTACTCAGTTCCCACTTCCCTGACTTCAAGACGAGGGTAAGCCTTACCTATGTAGTTAATTGATATGTGTATCTATGTATACTGTGTTCACTACTTACATACAACAGGGTGCTCAAAGAAGATGTATTCTTTTCTCATAACTGAAATTTGATTTTGTATCTGGTATTTTACAGTTTTCATTTTTCTTTATATTAGAAATAAATATAAACTTATGGATTTTCATATATCATCTATTTCTTATAGAGTTGCATTTTATTAACAAAATGTAACGCTACTTTCTAAGTTTTATCCATATTTCATATATTTAAGAAAAACAGTTTATTCAGAAGCCATATAATCATTGTATTTGCTGTTTTCTTGAACACTCAAATAAAGTCCCCAGATATATATCCTTAGAAACATTAACTTTTGTTGTGTTCATGCTTACCTAATTCAATGGCTGGCACTGTATATGCTCAACTGGTATTTGCTGAATTAATTATGAACGAACCAGTGAAAACTGCACTAACTGCACTGGTGAAGTTAGAAACCAAACCAGGTCATGGGACTGGCACCAAAGCTAGGGAGAGAATTCTAGAATACTTTCCTATTTTAACAGCAGAAAAGATTCTCTAGAAATTCCATTCAGTTTAAGAACTTAGGTTAATTTCTGTTTGCACATTTATAAATAAAGATTTCAAATGCCCAATTCATAGAATAAACCCACATCTCTTGCCTAAGGTTCACATTTACTAGAGACTATGCTTTTTAGTTTAGAGAATTTTAGTTTAATTTCTATCTCTTCTATTTACCCATACATGGTTTTCTATGTGTCAGTTTTCATTACAGTTCAATATCTTTCAACCATAAGGACTTCTGAAATGGATTTTTGCAAACACTCTCAAAATAAAATTTGTTTTTATCATACATCTTATTTATTTTAGATGTCAAAATCTTAAGGATGAAGAAGAAATTTAGTCTATTGGATGCATTCATTTTTCCAACTTCAGTCTTAAACAATCTATGGTTAGTAGGTAAAATCAAACCTGCTGCCTATTTTTTGTTAAGTAAAGTTTTATTGGAACAAACAGCACATTCAACTGTTTACTTGTTTACATACAATCTATGCCTGTTACTGTGCAACAGCAGAGATAGAGACCATATGGCTGGCAAGTCCTAAAATATTTACTAACTGGTCATTTATGAAAACAAAGGCAAGTTTGCCAGCCTCTTGCCTTAGCCCCCTCTAAACCTCCCCTTAATAAATAATCTACCCAGACAACATAAATAGCAAACATTACTGCTGCAATGTGTAGATGCTGTTCTGTTTAGACACATACAGTCTCTTTAAAAACTGCATAAAACATGTGAGTTGGCAACATCATGATTCTGTTTCAGATGAGAATGCTGAGGCTTGAAGAGGTGCATTTTAAAAGATTTATTTATTTGAGCCACGTGGTTGCTAGGAATTGAACTCAGGACCTCTGGAAGAGCAGTCAGTGCTCTTAACATCTGAGCTATTTCTTCAGCAGTGAATAGGTGCTCTTATGTTAATATTAAAAACAAAACAAAAACAACAAAACAAACATTGATGATTCTTATTTTTCATAAAGCATCAAGTGTAAAACTTTACTTCCAAGTTAGATGGGTGGTTCTGAAAACACTTAACTAAAATTTCAAAAGGATGGACACAAGGGAAAGTCAAAATTTGCTGACTATTGTCACTAAAATCATGGGGAACTGCATTAAGTTCAATGAGTTTAAAACAACCAAGAGTTTGAACACTAAGAGCTATTTCTAAGAAAAGAAGAATATCATTTATACCAAGAAAAGGTATAGATAGTAAATCAACTTTGAGAAAAAAGAAAGGAAGGGCTAGCTTCTTCAGATACCAATCTAATCCAATTCAAATTTAACTAGACTGTATAGTAAGAGAATGTGACAATAACTGGAAATACAAAGATAATTTCTTTCTTTTTTGAACAAAGATAATTTCTATCTTCAGAAAAGTCAGTAAGCTGGGCAGTGGTGGCACAGGTCTTTAATCACAGCACTTGGGAGGCAGAGGCAGGCAGATTTCTGAGTTGGAGGCCAGCCTCATCTACAGAGTGAGTTCCAGGACAGCCAGGGCTACACAGAGGGTAAAAGAAAAAAAGAAAAAAAAAAAAAAAAACAAATCAAAAATAAAAAAAGAAAAAAAAAAAGAAAAAAAAAAAGAAAAGTCAGTAAAACCAGGAAGAGATGGCAGCTAAAACTGAGCAACAGAATTCCATTCAGACTGACTAGCACGCGTAACACACTAAACAAGACAAAAGAACTCCATTCAGACTGACCAGCAAGCATAACACACTAAACAAGACATTAATGTAGTTCTCAGGGCTGCTGGGAAGTGCATAAGATATAAGACTTACAGTGAATAAGTAAAAATTAAAATCTGTCAGAACAACAACATGGGCAACAGATGGCTACTACTGTGGTTCTTCTGACTGAGTGTTTTCTTGTGGCTACTACATCCTTTACTGCCTGCCCTTCACTGTACTTAACCTTTTATACTCAGTTCTAGCCAGAAGCATCCAATTAGTCACTGGGTTTTGAGCTCATTTCCTACGTGGGCAGGAGAAAGCAACTTATTTCTTGAATTTTGTTGTGGTGTGGGCCAGGCTTCACATTTCATCAAGATTCGGATTGTACAGCAGGGAACTCCAAAAGATCAGGTAGGGGCTGGCAAGTCTGGCCCCACCCCTCCCCATGAGACAAATGTTCCACTGACATGGAAGACTGCGGACTACTTCTGGTGAAGGAAAGCTGCCTAGTTCTTGGAAGCACCATTTAAATATATAAATAGTTCTAACTATTCTATACCTATATAAATGCACCTTTTGGGTTTCTTTTTTTAAGCAGTCATTAAGTCATTGAAACTTGAACTCTCATTTTCTCTCTTCTCCTTTCTCTGTCTACTAGGATTTATTTTGCGAAATTAGATTTTGTAGGTAAACTATGGCTCCCAAAAGTTTAAAAACAAAACAAACAAACCAACCAAAAAACCAACTCCATAGCACAAATACAGCAAAAACAAAAAACAGTGGTATAACTGCATAAGTCGTGAGATTTTTTTAACAAAGCACATGAACAAAAACTTGAATATAAACAGTGATGGGAGCCTGGTTCTCAATATGGTGGTGTGAGAGCTGATGATACTTTGGCTAAGTGTATGGTTGCGACTATAAGGCTAGCTGCTGCCCCTGGGAAGGGATTTAGGTAGTTTTCAGAGGACCATTATTAAAGCCAGAGTCTGACTTCTTTCAGCTCTTTAGCCTAAAACTGTCAGGTGGCTGGTTCTTCACCCCTCCTTCACTCTCATTCTTGTCGTGCACTATGATGTGGCACAGCCAATAGGGACCTTAACTACATCTGAGTCAGTGCCAGCTCCATGCTTCTGAACTTTCAGAACCGTGAACTAACTTATTAAGTAAGCCTCATCCATAATACTAAGTTAGATACTTCAGGTAGTTCATTCTAGCAAAGTTAAAAAAAAAAAAACAAAAAACAAAAACTGATTGACAAAAACAGAAATTTACCAAGCAGATGGAGTAGGACAGAAAAACCCAACATCGCCATAGGAGTAGCTAGTATAAAGTACTCCATTAGAAAACACAATAGTTGATGAAAGGATACACTCAATTCAGATTTAGGAAAACCAAACAGAAGTCCCAATTCTACTAGCAAGGTCCTGGTTAAGGCCTTTAATGTCCAAGTTTTCCTTATGTAAGAGCTGAACTTGATAATATTTTTTGCTTTTGTTCTTATTTTAAAACAATTTTAAAGTGTATCAAAGTAATGAACTTTATTGCGGAATTTTCAAACGTATGTTATCAATATGCTGTGTTCTAATTGGTCTTTTTTGCATTCCACTCCACCACTGGTTCCTTTCCTTTATTCAATTAGCTCCTTTGCATTCATGTCAAATGGATCATTATTACCCTATTTTTGACCCCATTCCCTTCAGATTTCTTCCTTCTCATGATTTCCCTTCTGGTTTCATGGCCCACTCACAATTTTAAATGTTTCATATAGGAGAGAAAATAGTATTTGTCCTTTTAATATTTGCTTACTTCATTTAACATAATGACTTAGTTTCACTTATTTCTCTGCAAATGTCATGATTGCACTTTTTTATGACTGTATATATTCTATTCTGAATATGTACATTTTCTTAATCCATTCATCTGCTAATAGATATTTAGGCTGAATCCACTCCTTAGCTATTGTGAACAGTGCAAAACTAAACATGAATGTTCAAGTGAACTAGGTGTCTTTTAAGGAACTTTGCCTATAAACATACAATTATTAACAACAGCTAATAAGCACTGAACATCACCATGTATGCTAGTTGGTTTTATGTCAGCTTAACACAGGCTAAAGTCATTTGAGAGGAGGGAACCTCAATTGAGAAAATGATTCCATAAGATCAAGTTATAGGGCACTTTCTTAATTAGTTGATTGATGGAGGAGAACCCAGTCCACTAAGGCTGGTGTCATCCCTGGGCTGGTGGTCCCAGATTTTTATAAGAAAGCAGGCTGAGTAAGCCATAAGGAACAAGCCAGTAAGCAGCATTCCTCCATGGGACTGCCTCTGCATCCGCTCCTGCCTGCTTCTAGGTCCCTACCCTGTCTGGCTTCCCTCAATGGGCTGTGACTTGGGATATGTAAACCTTTTCCTCCTTAGGTTGCCTTTGGTCATGGTGTTTCAACATAGTAATAATAACCCTAACTAAGACAACATAACAGGCACAATATTAAGTAATTCAGCAAGCACTCCTACTTAACTACTCCAAATAAGTAACAGAAAGGAACTAACAACCAAGTCATAAGACTTTTATAGAACAAGTAGCTAAAATCAAGAAATACATCAGGAACAATATTTACATAACAAAAAACGTCCTTAATTTATAGGACACACACAAATCTGTAAATGGGCCAACTATACATTTAAAAAAAAATCAACAAAACGTAAAAATAAGAAATGGGAATAGGATGTTGTGGGGGATACACCTTAACTGCAGGGCCAGAAAGACTAAGGCAGGAGGACCCTGTAGCCTAGGCTACAAAGCAAGTTCCAGGATGAACTGAATTAAAGAACAAGACCCAAACTCAAAGAGGTGAGTACAGAACAGGAGAGAAATAGAAAAACATCTGGAAAAGACTAAAATGGCTAACAATATTCTAAAATGTTCAATGTTTATTGAAATATAAATTAAAGCAACATACTACTAATTTTCTACCTGTCCAACAGCAAAACAAAAAATGTTTAGTGATACTTAGGACTCTTTATTATGTATTCTCCATGTGCATCTAAATCCATGAAACTCTGTAGGCTCAAAATATGGATCTATTCTCAAAAGTTGTTAAAAATACAAACATGATCACTATAATATTGTTTAACTGCAAAACTAAACTGAAAATAAAAGGTTTACCATATATAATTCATTATTTATATCATACCAATACAATGGAATATCATACATCATTTCAGAGTAATTAATTTCAATATAAAGCTTCTTTTAAGATAAATTTAGAGAGTAAGAACTTTTAAATGGGGGAAAAAATGAGTATGTAAATTTCCAATTTTTTTCTGAGACTAACTACACAAACTTTTTTAGAATGGCTAACTTTGGTCACAGAGACTAGGAGGAGGGGTCTCTTTACCTTTTAGTTCCAATTGCTGCATTTTTGAATCTGTGTCTGAATTAATCTGACTCTGTCCCCTGCTCATGTGTGTATGTTGTACAGTGTGCACTTATACCTCTGGCTGAACATGTATGCACACAGGTGCTACTGCCTGTGTGTGCATGAGTGTGTAAAGGTCAGAAGTTGATGAGTGTCTTCCTTGATCATTCTCCACCTTACTCATTGAAGCAGAGTCTCTTATTTAAACCCAGAATTTGCTGATTCAGCTAATCTAGCTAGCCAGCTTTTCCCAGAGATCCCGTCTCTGAATCCTGGGTGCCGGAGCTATGAAATGAACTCCAGACTTCAAGCTTGGGTAAGAAGTGTTTTGCGTGCTGGACCATCTCCCTAAGCCCCTAATTTTACTTCTTAAAATTATTAGGATCGTAGGATTATAAAGTAAATTTTTGTCTTCTGTGTATTTTTGTTGAAAGATTCTTTGTTATTTTATCTGAGAAAAAAAGATAACCTATAATAGAAAGATAAGCATTTATGCAGTACTAAATTTTCGGAGTTTACTGATAACACCTCCATTTCCCACAGGCTGATATAAGCTTTCTTACAGTGAACCTGGCAGGCTGTAAAAAGAACAACCATGTGATTAAGTTTTAACAGGAAAACATCCTACTAGTTTAAAAACATTTTTTTAAAAAAGTAAACAAAATGACATAAAAAATGCAAGATGACTATATCTGGACCACTTTAAAACTGGCTACTTTTTTTAAAAAAGGAAAAGTGAAAAAAGATCCCAGTAAGCTTGCAATTTCTAAAGACTAAACTTGATACTTTCTTGGATTCGATAGATCCTATCCTTTCACATGGTGCGCGACTGTTGCTTTCCAAGCCTATGAATGTGTCAAGGCAGATGTAATTAGAATGGGGTTGAAGAGAAACCACAGAGAAAGGGAAGTCAGAGGCCTAATGTATAGTGTTTCACAGCCAGTGAAACAGAAGTACACGTAAACAAGAGTACATACACAAACTGGAACGGCTGGAGAGTTTAAGGGCTACCCACCGGCACAACTCACAAGCACTCCCCAGAAGGAACCTTGGATCCTCAAAGGCTATGGGAGGCTTCTCTCTAAATAGTCAAGGGACCATTATCATCCTGCCTCAATCTTTAATTTTTATATACACAGTAGCAACATACCCCCTTTGTTATCTGAGATTGTTTAGCAATGAGGGCCACAAATACGTTAAGTGGTTAATAGTAAGAAATTCAGAAAGCCCTTTATATGAGTTCAAATTTCAGTTCTACCACCCACTTGAGAGCTTCAAGACCTTAGGCAAAATCTTTACCTATAAAATATCTCAAATTACACTCATGGATCGACTTGATAAGAATGAAATAACACCTGTATATTACATTACAATGGCCAAATATATAAAATGTTAAAAACATATTCTTTTTAAAAAGCAATTATGAATAGAAATCTCAGTAATTTAGTTATCCATTTTTTCTCAACAGACAGATACAACATTACCTTTTTCTGGACTGCTGTTCAGGATCACAATTACAAACATAAATAACAAGATTATGATTTAAAAGAATTTCTATAGGCTACCAAATAATTATCTTACAGACACATACTGAACAAGACAATTTGGTGAGAATTTAGGTTTACTAGATTTACTTGTCTTTATGCTAATTATATCTAAACTGTCTTCATTCATAGTTAGGACTAAGTTCTTTCAGCAAGCCTCTTATTTTCTTAACGGGTTGATTCTAAGTCTTAGTAAGCCAAGAAAACGGAAAAAACATAACTACTTCAAAGCAGACTGATACAGCTTTTTAAAAAAAAGTATATGCTTTAGATTCAGACAATCTTTGGTTTAAATCCAAGTTGGGCTAGTTGGCAACCTTGTCTAACTATTTAACTCCTCCAAAACTTAATTGCCAGTAAATGGCAATTACTTTTACATAACTAGTGAAGTTTATTAAAATCATAGCTAAGAGAAGAAGTTTTTACTAAGAACATATGCTTTTAATGTATTCTAAGGTTATACTGGAGATATTAAAATTTAAAAGAACATAGCATCTACTGTCCAGAGGCTCAGGGCCTAATGAAGGACAGATATGCAGCAAAATCACAGTGTGAAGAAGCTGCATGCACTCCCTTCCTTTCAAGGTGAAGTGCTGTTTTTTTTGGTTTTGGAAGAGGTGATATTTAGGCTAAGAGGACAAACATGAATCCATGAGCTTGGAGGCTAACTGGTGAAGCTGACTTAGTCACATAGGATGTCTGCGCACATGGGCAAATCTACTGCAAGAAATACAAGTTAGGATCTGGAGCACAGCTTTCAGACAGGAAAGAAAACCAATCCCTCAACACAACACAATGTCCCAGTAGACCAAAAGAAAGAGTTGGAAGTGATGTAGAGTCACAAGATATAGAATCTATCACCAAATTAGAGCAGGAAGTGCGCTGAGAAAAATAATATGTTTAAATAAACAATGATCCCTTCAGCTAACTTCTGAAGATGACCAGGATGGGGAATGGGCAAACCAAAACAAGAAAATACAGCAGGGGCTAGAAAACTGCAGCAACTAACTTCAAGTTATGCTAAGACTGGATAGTGAAGTAAGGTAGTCTTGATAACCCTCAGATATGTAGGACAATTACTCAATTTCCAGTTTGGATGAATGGTTCCATCATGAAGTTGTAAGCTAACATGATAAAGACAGAAACACCTTCATGCATGTTATTTTTGTAATTAAATTCACTTAGTCCTTCCTTATTAACGTTTTGTATTTTAAATCCCCTAAGTTTGAGCAGGGGCTGGAAAAACAAGAGCCACTCACTTTGAGATAACAGTGTGGTATTCCACTACTGTTTGATGTATTTTTCTATAACCATACACTGAAGAGGTGGTGGTTCTAAGCTAAGTCAATTCAGAAGGCAGCTTGCCTTAAACATCCATTGCAAACAACTAAGCAAATCAAATACACGTGAAAAGTCTAAATTATAATGGCATTAAATGGAGAAAAACTATCAGCCTTGTACAATCCTGTAGCTAAAAACAAACAAACAAACAAACAAACAAACAAACAAATCTGCTTCTGCTTGCTTCCTAACACAGGCCTGTGAGGCAGTCTACCACTGCTCACTCACACCTTTGAAGAATTAAAATCTTGACCGCAGGCTCACACTTTTGGAAGAGGACCAAGATGTTCACAGTTGTCCCAAAACTCTACTTTCGGAAAATAATTTTAAAAAACTATACGAGTTCTCCTTATAGTTACAAAAGGTGCAATTTAAGACCCAAAGGCAGGCTAGCTCAGAACTTTCCAAGTACCTCGCAAAGCGGATTTATTTCTACTAGAGTATGGCTTTGAATTTGGGTTTCTTAACCATATATATTATATATATATATATTGTGTGTGTGTGTGTATCTCCATCCCAAGCACAGAGTAGTTAGATTGCAGTACTAGTTACCATACACACACACACACACACACTTCAGATGAAATCATCGAGTACCCAAAGTTAAAAGGCTTTTTGAAAACTACTCAGATTTCCTAACACCCCAGATGCCAAATGGCAACCTTATCACTCGAAGCAAATGATACACACACACACATTGTGTGGTGGAGGAGAGGAAAAAGGCCACACCCAAGTTAAGACTTGCATAGTGAAGTGACACCAAGTTTCAGAAATTTAACTATGGCTATTTTGGGCAGCTAATTTCACGGTTAACGAATCCTCTGAATCCTTTCCATCTCCACCAGGCCGCACGTTCATGAAATCGTTCCTGATTCTCACTGCTTAGGTTACTTCTCAGGAACCCGCAAGGCCAAGATGGAGAAATGCCTCATTCAAAGATTCCAGTAACTGGTGTAGAAGAGGGCCGGCCTGTAACGATCGAGAGAGACTACCGAGGCGCCTGTTACCCGAGGGGGTCAGAAAGGCCACAGCCGCCTCAGCGACACAGCAGTTACCTGGCACCGAAGGGCCACACAGATCCAGGCCCTTCGGCATCCAGGAGTCTCCCCCGGCGGCCCAGCTCCCGGTGCCCCCTGGGCTTCACGACCACCCCACCTCAGCGTATCCCCGCTCACCTTAGCCACATAGTCCTTCACCTCATCCAAGTCTCCGTTTTTCAGGGCCCACATGAACTCCTTGTCGCACATCACTGCAGCGAGGTGGGCCGGCGGGCCGGGCAGAAGCGACGATTAGGCCCGACGAGGAAACGACGTGCCTCAGGCCGACGAGCGGGCGAGACTGTGGGCCGCGGCTACCGATCGGGCGGGAGAAAGTTATCTTGCGGCCGTTGGGCCCAGCAGAGCAGGTTCCGCCTAGCTGAAGAGAAGCAAGACGCTTACACTTCCGGTTCACGCCCCGCTAGGGCCCGCCTCCGACTTCCTTTTCCTCTTCCTCTCACCAGAAAGCTCTGCTCGGGACCCCGCCCCGACTGCTTACCTCAGGAGGGCTACTTGCGCGCAGGCGCACTTATCCTGGCTCGCCAAGGCAGGGTAGAGGCGTGGTCCAGTGGGCGGGGCCGAGAGGCTGAGTGAAATATTCCGGAGGTCAGGAAAATCAGGGACTAAACCTTGGGAGGTGTTGGATGAGTGTAGGACACTCCAGCTCCACTACAGAGGGGAAAGTTAGTTTCCAGGGCTCACTTTCTAATAACTCTAATAATTAATAATAATATTGTGTTTAGATTATCTCCGTCTTACTTTCCCACTTTAAATTAATAACAAAGGAAAACAACCAACCAACCCACTCTCGAAACATTTTTATTGAGAATTTCATCTATGCATATAATACGTTTTAATCAAATCCACTTCTGAGTGTTTGATGTATTTTTCTATAACCATACACTGAAGAGGTGGTGGTTCTAAGCTAAGTCAATTCAGAAGGCAGCTTGCCTTAAACATCCATTGCAAACAACTAAGCAAATCAAATACACGTGAAAAGTCTAAATTATAATGGCATTAAATGGAGAAAAACTATTAGCCTTGGTAAGTCCTGTAGTTAAAAACAAAGAAACAACCACCATTTTTCCTTCCCAATTTTATATGACCTCTTTTCTTAACAAAAACAAACAAACAAACAAACAAAACAAACCCCTTATTTTTATGTGTATGATTGTTTCGACAGAATATATACATTTATGTGCACCAATGTGTGCCGGCGCCGGAGGAGGCAAGAAGAAGCATAAAATCTCAGAAAGCTAGAGATACGGACAGTTATAAGCCTTCATGTGGGCCATTCTGGGAACCAAACTGGGATTCTCTGCTAGAGCAGCCAGTGCTCTTAACCTCTGAGCCATCTCTCCAGCAATCTTGGTTTTTGTTTTGAACCCTCTGAGTCCACTTAGCGCTTCGCTTCCGGTGAGTGCCTGCTTGTAGGACCTTCTGGTTTGCTTTGCCTTTAGGCACCGAACTGAATTCCTATTCTTAGACATCTATGGCTGGGTAGGGCTCTCTCCTCCCTTGCTCCTTTCTCCTTTCTCTGCCATCACCATCCCTGGCCTTTCTCCTTCCTTTCCTCAACCATGCAGTTTGTTTGGGACACCCACCAGAAGGAAATAAAAAGGAAAGGATAAAGAATTTTTTTTTCTCAGAAGGAAATCTTCAACACATAGTTGAGACAACGGTGTTGGTATGTTTATTTTGTAATTGCATGTGTACAGATGTATTGACGTGGGCATGAGTGTGCTACAGCATACAGGTAGAAGTCAGCGGACAATTTGTGG
Source organism: Grammomys surdaster (assembly GCF_004785775.1). Classification (NCBI taxonomy): domain Eukaryota; kingdom Metazoa; phylum Chordata; class Mammalia; order Rodentia; family Muridae; genus Grammomys; species Grammomys surdaster. Next base: position 2,874,763 of record NW_021604631.1, read on the forward strand.
GGAGAGTTCTTTACTACTAGTATGTGGGTGTCCTGGTGACTGAACTTAGGTCACCATCGATCGGGCTTTGTTGCAAGCATCTTTCCTGGCTGAGCCATCTTTCCAACTCAGCAATGTGAATTTAGTATGCTAGTACAATCTTTATGTTCCATGGTGGGAAATACTTCAGTATGTGATGACGATTGAAAACTAGGAAGTTTTCCTGGCCATCAAATGACAGCTAACAAATATGTGTAGCGTCATTAAAAAGATGTGCAGTTTAAGAAGCACTCGCTTTTTATTTGATTTGTAGCTAACAGAACTACTTTTCTGAAGCCAGTTCTGTCCTTAGGATTTGACTTGAAACATCTTGGAGTTCAATTACCTGATGAATTCTATCTTACAGTCCTAATGACTCAAATGTATGCACAGGTTTTAAAGTATTGGGTGCACTCTGACTGGTTTTGTGTCATGACCACCAAGTTGTTTAACCCTTTTTCTTCAAATTTTGCAGCAAAGCAATGCTGTTTGGTGAGTGTGTACCCCTTTGCTATAATCTAACAGCAATCGATAAAGACTTCACATCACAAAGAAAACCTCTGAATACTTAAAAGCAGTTACATTGTTACTGTCTTTAATTCTGATGGTTGAGAATACAAATCTATATGTCCAACAATGATACCTTCCTGGAAGGAAACTTCAGTTATAAAAAAAAAAAAGTGAGGTGAAGTTTGGTTCCTCACAAACCTACCTCAGTGACGTCTGAGTTACAGGACATGGCAGCTCTTGGTTCATCACTAAGCCAGACTTGCTCCATGTGACCAATTCTTACTGTCAGCATTTCACTCGAGTGTCTTAAGCTTAGTATATTTAAAATGGGATCTTGTCTTATAGATTCTAAACTTAGAACCATACTCCATGGTTCTATAAATGGCTAGACTGACCGCCCAGTCACCAAAACCAGAAACAAGAACATCACAATAGCTCCAGCTATTCCCACCTTTCCCTAACCCAACCTTCAGAGGCCCTCAACATACTTTGAAATTGGTCGACTTCTTGTAGAGTTCAATACTGATTCGTACAGTCACCCAAGCAGACAGAGCTAGCCTTTTAGCTAACCTCATTATTAGCTTCACCCTGTTCCAGGTGAATTTTCACCATTCTGATTTTTCACTATTTTAAAACACACAGAGAGCACCCAGTCCTTGTTCTAAGCATTCAGTAGCTTCCTAGTGTATGTCCTGTTTGTCCGTCAGATCATGGCCTTCTGTGGTCTCCCCTGGAAAATCCTAATCCATGACACTCCCGTAACCATTGCTTCTTGAGTTTCCACATAGTTTACCCTCTGTTGTTTTCAGGAAAAGCCAGCCTATGGCCTTTATGTATCTTATTTCCTGTTGAGATTCTCTTTTAAGTCTTGCTGTCTCTTTTTAATCTTTGAGATTTACATGCAGATTTAACCTTTGAGGCTTCTAAAACTACTTATTTCAATCCTATAGCATTTTTTTCCTATTTACAGTGTTTAGCCCAAAGATTTTCATCATTTTAAAAAATTTACCTGTTTTGAAAGACCTTTGTGATATTCAATAAATGATTATTTTTGTCTGTCTGTATGCAAGAGAGAATTGTTCTTCCTGACTCCTTTGTAGTTGAGTAATTTCATGTAACTAATTTTGGCCTGTTACTGTGAGTACAAGTGACATGAGTCATCACTAGACTGGCTCGGTCAAGACGCTTTAGAACCCTTCTGCTGTAGCAATGGACAACATTCAAGACAATGATGACATAGGCAGCCAGGGGTCCTGAAAGAGCATATGCACAGAACTTGCCCCATACTATGATGAATATGTAGTATGAATGAGATAATTTGTTGTTTTAACCACCAAAACTTGAATGTTTATTCCTGGAGTAGTACTGAGCCAATCTTGATTAATTAAGAAACAATTTCTAGTTTGGGGAAGGAGTGAATAAAACCAGGGAACGAATCACTTTGATTTAGGGACCAGGTTACATAGAAAAGGAAAGATAGAAGCTATGAGGGTGGTGATTCATGTTCACAGGAGCAAAAGATTGGGAAAGACTCTCATGAGAACGTGGGGAAGCCTGGAGGCAGATCATGCAATCCATGTGCTTGTGGTTGTAGCGGAAGAGGCTGGAAATGGAAACCCAGTTCTCCTTGTTGGTAAATAGTGATAAATAAATTACACAAAACAGTAGAGGAAAAGATCAGCTTAGAAAATAACTGTCTAGTTTGCAAATAAACATGCAAGTGAGCCCAAGAGATGCTGCAGCAGTTAAAAGCTGCTCTTGAAACAGAGAGTTTGGCTCCCAGCATCCAAGTTGGGCGACCTAGAACTAACTGCCTGTAACTCCAGCTCAAGGGATCCGGTACCCTCTTCTGTTCTTCACTGGCACTGGCACTCATCCCCACACGCATACAGACACACACACACACACACACACACACACACACACACA
>NW_021604631.1:2877319-2897626 GCF_004785775.1 Grammomys surdaster
GAGGGAGGGAGGGAGGGAGGGAGGGAAGGAGGGAGAGAAAGAGAGAGAGAGAGAGAGAGAGAGAGAGAGAGAGAGAGAGAGAGAGAGAGAGAGAGTGAGAGAGAGACTGGTTAGAATGTAGTCTTGTGGATAAAATCTCGTTGTAGGTTCAAGTGGTATTTCAGAGAAATATTTCAGTAATGCAAAACAGCACATGTACTGCCTGCCTAATAGCCTGAAAGAAACAAGAAGAAGAAAATGACAGAGGCTGGGGTTAAGACACATGGAGCTCACTTGGATCAAGTATAGAAATAGCTGACTGAAGTTCTGATAGAGAGGCCAACATACCTATATCATTTATATTTATAGGAAACTGTGGATAGTCTTGAAATGACTCAGGGTTTCTTCCTCTGGGTACAGAAAGTAGCTTGAGAAAGTTGCTTGACCTCTAAGTACCACATATTCTCCAGAACTTACTCAAAATGACAAGTTAGATCATGGAAAAGAACCCTCCAGGAGGATGTAGCTAAGAACTGCCAAAAGCCATGAACTGGAGGAGGAAGGTGCTGTGGATTAGAACTGGGGCCTAATCAAAGACCATCCCCTCCCCCAAGGGGCTCCTTGCAATGCCTGAGCAAGATTGCAAAACTGCCATAGAGTATAACTGGTGTCTCTATCCTATTCTTCCTCTTTCTGAATGTGAGTTGTTATTGTGGTTATCACGTTCCCACATATATCTGTGTACTAGGTACAAGGGGAAGGATACTTTGTTACTCAGGTCATGTGTCTCCAGATCAACAAAAAGCATACAAATCCTGCTGTGAGACTCTGGACTTTCAGCTTCACCAGCTATTGCCCTGTATGGTTTGTTTTGTTTTAGTAGTCCTGAAATTTGAATCTAGGGTCTTGCACATGCTAAGTGAACACTCTATCACCTAGCTATGCTCCCAAGCAAATCTGATACTCTAGGGAAGCACTATCATTGTACTATAATCCTGAGCAAGCTTGATACTCTAATACCATAAAACTTCTTGGGTTATTTTCCTTAGAAGAAAATATACATTTATTTTGCACATGGGAAAACCCCATATGCATAACCCCAATATCTAAGGACCAGAAGGGCAAACTAATTATCAATAGTTTTTGCTCATGCTTCCTTCTTTGGGGAGGTCACTTTGGCATTCTGAGCTTTGGGGCTTATATCCACTTATCAGTGAGTGTATACCATGTGTGTTTTTTGTGACTGGGTTACCTCATTTAGGATGATATTTTCAAGTTCCATTCATTTGCCTACCAAAATGTCCCTCAACAGAGAAATGGATACAGAAAATGTGGTACATTTGTACAATGGAATACTACTCAGCTATTAAAAACAATGACTTCATGACATTCCACAGTCTCTTGAGCAGTCTTCCATGCTTCCTGTTCTGGGAGGTAACCCAGGATCCCTATGAGGTGATGAGAAGAACTGCACTCCATGAGGCTGGGTGCTTTACTGTCAGCTGGTCAATTCCTTCCCGTGAGGACTCTGGTTGCATATTCTCTCTCTCTGTCTCTCTCTGTCTCTCTCTGTCTCTCTCTCTGTCTCTCTTTCTCTCTCCTTCTCTCTCTATTTCTCCCTCTCCCTCTCTGTCTCTCTCTCTTTCTCTCTCTGTCTCTTTTTTTCTCCCTCTCTCCCTCTCCCTTCCCCTCCCCCTCTCAAATTCTGTTCATGACTGTATCAAGTTTCTTCCATGATTTCTTTTCCTACTCAATGCTATAGGACAATAACCATGGAGAAAATGAAGTTCTTTGGGAAATCTTCAAGCGCTTCGATTCTTCAGTGTACTCTGGAAGTGAGTTGCAGTGTTCCATGGGAGAGTTTATAGGTTTTTATGAGCTTTAAAGAAATTTATTAATAGGGAAACAAGATATCAATTCAAATTTCCATGAGTTTTGTTTTCATAAGTAAACTGTCCAAGTTACCAATAAAGTCTCATAAATATTAAAAAAGGGAAAATATGCATCAGTATGTACAATACATTTATAGTGATTGCATATAACCAGGGACATTATATTTGTGTTTTAAATATTATAGAAGTGAGTTCTTTTGTTGTTTATTCTTTCTTAGATCAATCTGTGGTAAACATTTTGCTCACCCACAAGCCATAATATTGTTCTTCTGAGAAATAAATTTATTTTTATGGTGATTTATTTTATTTTCTATTCCTAGGCACCATATAGAAAAATTCTAAACAAAGTATGTATTTTTTTCTGGTAAATCTGAAGAAAGCCCATTTGTATAATAACTAGTTCTCTATTCTTCTAGACGTGACTGATAAGATTTACTGTTCATAAGGGTAGGCCAGGTGAAATAAATAATGTATGCTATAATAAGAGGTTGTAATGCTTCAAGCAAATACTTGACTGGTATGCTTTGCAACGTACTTGTTATAGAAACTCAGATATATTATCATTAAGGGAGAAGACTATGAACAGGGAGAAGGAAAAGAATAATGATAAAAAATACTCTATTCTTTAAAGACTATCAGATGTTCTTATACTGTTTTACCTGAACACCATGCCTGTAGTACCCAAGGTAGCCTGTCTTGGTATATCATCTTGCAGGTATGGACATAAAACAAGGAGAGATCTTTCAATTTGCAAAGCTACAGGTGGTGATGGTGAATGTTCATCTTGGCTTTTGAACTATAGGAGGAAAATGTGAGCCAGACAAGCACAGGGTAGTGGAAACATGGGATGAGTTTGTTGTTCAGGTTCTAGTGCACATAACAAATACAAAAGCTTCAGAATTTTCAGAAGAGATCAGAGGACTCTTTCACCTCCCTTAATACAGGCTGAAAGATGAGGTCTGGGGTAAAGGGAACAGTCAGGATCAATTTTGTGTCTTAGTAGACCTGAGAGCTGGAAGATTAAACACACACATGCACACACACACACACACCAAGAATAGGAACTATTGTGGGCTAAGGAAGTTGAATCTAGAGGCATCACCAGCATTTTAAGAGAGATGAATTATGTTGTTGCAAGGAGCTGCTATAGACATTGCATGGTGTTTAACAACATTCCTAGCTCTTCTCACTCGCTGTCAGGGGCATTGTCTCTCATCCCCAGACATTAGCTATTGTCCTCCAGTGGGCAGAATTACTGGTGGTTGAGAGCCATTATTTAAAGCAGACAAAATTGAATTATGTAACCAAGACAGCATGACTTGAGTATATCTGCTGATACATAGATTGTATCTCAATATCCCCTTCAACTATTAAAACACAGTAGTCAGTAACTGTAGGCTGTTGGTTCCAAACATCCTGCAGATAACAAAATACATGCAAGCCCCAGTCCTTTATATAAAAGTGCCATAACAGTCAGACTTCCCCAGGTAGGTCCTCCCCCCCTTTTTTTTCCAGACATGCCCAAGCTTTTGACACTGAATCATGAGATCATCATCTATGAAGCTCGTGCTTGAGAACAATGCACAGATGAGTTACAGAAATTGCAACCCCTTCCCCACAAAACAAAAAGCCTCCCACTCCTATAATATTTTAAGTCCATTTACAATTTTTGTGTTGGACCACATTAATACTTAAACATCTTAGCTTTCATGTAACTGTGTCCCTCAGGTTTCACATGCCATGTATTATAATGTATAATGTATTATAATAACTAATACAATAAAAACGTAGTTGAAACAGTTCTTAAAAGCATATTGTTATGGGAATAGTGAAAAGAAATCTGTGCATGTACATTACAGTTTGTGTGTGTGTGTTTGTGTGTGTAGTATGCCTGCATCTCTGTCTTTCCGTGTGTGTATGTTCACAGGTGTATATGCCTGCACATGTGTGGAAAACCAAAGTTGACTTTGTGTTTCTGTCTCCATTGTTCTCTACTTTGTACATTGAGGCAGTCTCTCTCATTGAACTTGGACTCATTGCTTCAGTCAGTTGATCTACCTAGCTTGTGGAGTAACAGACAGACCACCATGTCTGGCTGGCTTTTATGTGGTTCTGGAGATCAGAGCTCTGGTCTTTGTGTTTGCGCACACTGAGCTATTTCCCTGGCCCCTCAATACAGCCATTTTTTTTAAAAAAAAATACATTTTGATCAAGAGTTGGTTGAATCTGAGGATGTGGAACCATTTAGATATGGTTTTAAGGCAATGAGTTCAAATTGCCAAAGATACACTCATTGAGCACTCTTCTGCAATGGAGGAACATCAGAACAAAATTGAGGAACATGACCTCATAGAAACGGGGTTTTGGAGAAAAATACAAGATTGTTAAAATACTAGCAATAAAATAGTAATCGAAGCAGAAATTTCTCAAGTTTCCAGCTTTTATAAGCAATGTAGCTGTCCCTAAACATGTAAAATGGTGTTATAAGTTTTGAAAGACCATTTGTCTTTGACTGTGGCATCTGAAGCAATTTCTGTAGCATTCTGAGGAGATACTCCTTGATAAGATGTTCCCTGGTGCCACCCACAAAGGCTGGGGCCACCCATTCTGAAGTATCTGATCTCTCAGGAAAGTGAGACAATGAAAGACACCCAGATGATAAGATTTTGAACCTCCTCTCAGGAGGAGGTGACTGTATATTCCAAAATAACTAGAACAGGGGATTTGAATGCTTCTATTGTAATGAAGTAAAACATTTGAGGTGAAAGATACACTGAACACTCTGATTATATCATTACACAACGTATGCATGCGTTAAAGCATCACTTGATGTTCCACAAATATGTATTATTACTATGTAAAGTGTAGAGGAGCCTTAGGAGGTGCAAAGGCAGGAGGCTTGGAGGAGAAATGGTGTCATGGTGATTTGCTGGTGAAGGAAATCAGTCCAACAAGCCACATTTTGACCACTCTTTTATTCTAGCTCCGTAATTACCATTTAGACTTAGAAAAGGAAGATAATGACGGATGTAAATCTCTGAGAGAACTCTTCAGGAACTTAATGAATGTTTACTACTTAGACTTAAAAAAAAAAAAACATGTTCATCAAGAAGGAATCATTACTGGTCACTATGGTGGACATTTGCTATTCTATGTTTTGAAATTATGCTTTTGAAATTTTGAAATTGAAGAAAGCAAGCTTGTCTGTAGCCAAAGAATGCCAAAATGCCAGCTACTTGCTCTTTTCTGTTTGGCTTGTGGACCATGTGAGTCGGATGGAGCCAGTGATGCAGGCACTGAGAGAAGTGCAATGTGCGGCAGTGGCTGCTGGCTGCGTGGGACCAGGGTGTTGATGGAGAAAGTTTTAGGTCTGAAGTTCAGAGGTGATGGTGGCAAGAGTGGGGGGTTCATCCCCCTCTGTCCAGCTCTCACAGGAGTTCTGAAGCCTCCCTGTTTAAAATACATTTCATGTATTTGTATGTTTGTTTGTTTATTCTTAAGGCAACTGGAGTTAGGTTGTATTGTTTCTAAGAACCCAGAGGGATATGATCATGTTTGGCAAAGTTACTTTAACAGTAACAGAATCAGAAAAGTTACTTTAAACACGAAGTTCAGCCATAGTCCTAGTAATAGTAACAATAGCTAATGATCCTTGAGGGTCTGCTACGTGCCAGTCATGATTCGGTGTTTATCACATTCATTAATTCATTGAATGCACAGCTATGAACAAAGCATAGTTGAATCCAAACATTTTGACACCAGGAACTATTCACTTAATAGTTGTCAATAAAGATCTCCCTACTTTGCTAGGAACTGCTCCCTCCCACCACCCAGTTTTTAGATTGTATTGGGTAAGATGCTCTGTCTTATCTATTATGAATGAATGAAAGGATAAAGTCCTACATGAGAATCACTGCTCATGCAGGATAGACCAGGGTATTCCTTTATTAATCTGTTCATTTATTCATTCAACGCATGTACTTTGGAACAGCCTGTGCTAAGCAGATTTCTAAAATGGATTCTCCCCTCATGAACTTAGCCTCCAGGTAGTCTTGCCTTTGAGTGGTTCTCTCATGGAGCTGGCCCAATGACCTGTTAGGAATCAGTACAATACAGCCAAAGGGATGAGATACACTGCCATAATTAGTTTACAGGAGACTCTAATCTCTATCCTGTTAATTAGTCACTTCCTTCCTTTCTTGCACATGCTGAAAAAGTAAGCTGTCATGAAAAGACCTGCCATGTTGGAGTAGCAAAGAGCTTAAGACAGCTCCTAGCCAGGCAGGAATAGAGGACCTCATTGGGACAGTCACTGAAGATCTGAACTCTGTCAACAACCATGTGAGGAGGAAGTATGTCCTTCCTCAGTCAAGCTTTCTGATGAAACCTTGGATCTGCCCAACACTTTGGAGACTTTCGAGATATACTGAAATGACACCTACTAAGTGCCTAGGATTCCTGACCCACAGAAACTGCAAGGTAGCAATTGTGTTGCTTTAAGTTTCTGAGTTTGTTGTAGTTTGTTATGAAAAAGTGGATAATCTATATAATTCATTCAGTGTGTGTTCCAACTTTCCTAGGTAGACCAGGTCGGTATCTTCATGGGACCTAGGTCAGAAGTGAACATGATAACTCCAGGTAGTAATTTTGTTCTGAGGAGACTGAACATATGATGTGGTTGAGCTGTTCTGTTACCATGTACACATGGCTACTTAAAATAAAAAAATTAATCAAAGTAAACTAAGATAAAATTTTAGTTTTTCAGCAAGCATATCCATATTTTGAGATCTCTGGTTTGGCTTATGACCACTGTGTAGAACAGGGCTGATTCTGGTATATTTCTGTTATCATGGGAAGTCCTATTGGACAGGCCTACTGCTGAGAGTGAAGGGAAAATTATGCTGGGTAGTTTTAGGTCACCTCCACATAAGCTAGAGCCATTTTGGAAGAGTGAACCTATATTGAGAAGCCATATTGGTCTATGGGCAAGCCCATGATGCTTTTTCTTGATTAATGATTGATGTGGGAGGGCCTAGCTTACTGTGGTCTATAGTACTCTGGGTTGATGGTCCTGGGTGCTATAAGAAAGCACACTGAGCAAGTCCCAATGGAACAAGCCAATGAACAGCACCTCTCCATGGCATCTGCATCAGTTTCTGCCTGCAGGTTCCTGCCTTGCTTGAGTTCTTGTTTTGACTTCTTCCATTAATAGACTGCTATCTAGCAGCATAAGATGAAATAAACCCTTTACCTACCAAGTTGTTTTCGGCCATGGTGTTTAATCACAGCAACAGAAACCCTAACGAACAGAAGAGGCTTCTATAAAATGAGAAACTAGGGAAGGCTTCTCTAATAGGGAAATATCTTAGAATAAGATCGAAGGAGAAGAGCAAATACCTGATCTACGAAGGCCTAGGGGTGGGTGAGCTCAGTTAGATGCATGAAGACGGAAGCTGGGAACTATTGTGATGTGTTTGAAGACAGTGCATCTGGGATGGAGTCATCCAGGAGTAAAGATGGAAGGGATCCAGGATAAGGAGCTTAGATTATATCTAGTTATCTCAGAGAGAGGCCCTGGGAGATGAAAAGAAAAAAAAATTCCATCCAAGTCCAGCTTGACTTACAGGCATCTAGGCCACTCCAGGGTTCACAGAGTGACACATGGGTCGTGATTAGGAAGTCTCACCTCAGCCAATTGTTTGCCTCTTATACAGTGGCAATTGAGATCTCATAGAGAAGAAGGGTCTCATGATGTGCTTGTGGGGTCTGGGGGACTCATGAGCCTCGTGAATCGTGTGAGCTTTTCTTCACACTCTATGAGGAGGTGTTGATAAGCCAGATTTTGTAAGGATTTCCTGCTGGTCACTAAGACTTTTTTTTTTTTAATGAAGATAGTCACCTTTTAGGTATTTATATCATATTTGTACATGCTTCTCTCTCTTCATACATCAGTAAAATGGCCTGCTTCAGGTAGTTTCTGTAGATGCCATGAGGACTTTCTGTGTTCCCTTTGCTCAGTATTCTTCTATCATGCCTGGCATCACAACACCAGCAGAGACCAGTAAATATGTAACGACTAATACACCAATCACAGCAGTCATTACAAATTAGAAATATGTCGGGCATGTAGTAAGTGCCAGACATTTAAAAAAATACTTCATACATGTTAATTCAACAACTTATTACAATGACCCCATAGAACAGATTCAGTGATTTTCTATTATTTTACAGATCTAGAAGCACACAGAGAAGTTAAGTCACTGAAGGTAATAAAGCTGGAGAGAGACCGAGTTGGGAATGGAGATGAATGAATGAATAAACGCACATACACATAGATATTTGCTTATGTGCACTTGGAATCTCTGCTTTTAGACAAGGAACATACTAAGTCTATTTTCATGGCCAGATTTTTCTTTTGAGGATGAAGATGGCTGATACCTTTTCTGCCTGGCCTTTCCTGAGTCAAGAGATTGATTTGATCTGTAGATAATTGAATGTTCAAGGGAAACAACTGGGATGCAGCCAGGATAGAATTGGACAGACAAGGGGAAAACACAGCAGATAACAACATATTTCAGAGTTAAGGAAGTTTCAAAATTATAGTTCAGCACCAGGATAAAGGAAAAAAGATGGAGCGTGACACCCCCATATGTGGATCATGTATATAGACTCAAGAGTCTCAAATGTATACTTAAATAGTGTTTCTTAAACATGACATTTAAAAAAAATGTATGAAGATAAAAAGGCACAGGGGTGAAAGGATTTACATTTTAAGTTAGCATCGGTTCGGACACATGCATTTTATTTCTTGGTTATAAAAAATGGAATTAAATCCTACATTAAAAGTAATATAATAGCAAAGTAGATTTAATTGCAGAAAAATACAATGCACTTTGATTGATAATCTTATCTCAGTAATAGTCTTTGTCTTCATTGTGTTTTATAGAAAAAAATGATAGCATTTAAGGTTTAATGCTTCTAAAAATTCATTTTTCTTTTTCTATGACTATGCTTCTATTACCTCATCTATTACTGATCCTGAGAATTTTACCTGACTAAGGCTATTTAAAATAACATAATTTAGCTCTCTACATTACTCCAGAACCTAAACTGAAAACAAATATTTCTTAAGAAGCAATTACATATATCCGTGCTTATTACCTGCCCCACATACACTATAAAAATTGAGTGCTTTATGCTAGCGAGGTTAATCGGAAATTAGTCTTAGCAAAAGTCCTTGTTTGCTCTACTTGTTAGAACAAAGAAAATAAAACAATAGGAACAATATAGTTTAAGCGTTTACAGGTGTATGCTTGCCAAACCATAAAAATTTATATTGGAAAATTCTTTTACTCTGTTTACATCTGATTATTGCTTAGCCATAAAAAGATGGATTACCAAGACCTTCCACTCATCTGCCACTTATCACAAAAGCACCTAGAATAGGATAGATAGCAATTTGCAAAGACTTTGAAAACATATTTTGTTCTCGTTTGATACTAAAATCAACTTCATGAAGTTGCTAACATTGTTCTTATTTTTATTTTGGCACTGATAAAATTGAGTTTTAGAGATAGCATCCACAGTGCTATAGCCATCGAAACTGATAGAGGATCTGATTTTTTGGCTTATCAGCCTGTACATAATGCTATCTTAGTGCAAGGAAGATAATGGGTTAGGATCTCAACATTGAGTGTAATGAGATTTTGAAAACGAATGTCTTAGTTACTTTTCTATTGCTGTGATAAGACATCAGAACCAAAGCAATTTATAAATGAAAACATTTAATTGGGGCTTACAGTTTCTGAGGGTTAGAGTTTATGACCATCATGGCGGGAGAAGTGCAGCAGGGAGGCAGGCAGGCAGGCAGGCAGGCCCAGTCTTGGAGCAGTCACTGCAAGCTCAGACCTTGAGACACAACCATGAGGCACAGAGAGAGAAAGCACTGAGAACTGCATGAATCTTTTGAAACCTAAAAACCTGCCACCAGTGACATACTAGCTGTCATAAGGCCACACCCCTTAATCCTTTTCAAATAGTTTTACCAACTGGGGACCAAGTATTCAAGTATATGAGCCTGTGGTGGCCACTCCTATCCAAACCACCCAAAGTATTTAGAAACTAGGTATCTATATTTGATTGGGGTCCAGGGAAATTGTCAAATTGACTAAAAATTGGGGAAAAAATATTGGCCACAGCTGTGGAGTCCCAGTGGGTTTCCACGCTTCGGGTCTCACATGCAGGAGAAACCTCTATGGTTCCAACGGCCTGAGGCTTTGGCTGCGGCAGGCCCCAATAACACGAGGAAGTCCTTGGTTCCAAAAGGGTTTATTGTCATGGCAGATGGTGGATGAATCTGGAAGTACCCCTGTAAAACTCAGTTAAATAGGGAGGGAGAAAGGGGGAGGATCCGGGGAGGCATGCTTAATTTGCTTCGCCCTCTGGCCTTTATTAGTATGTAAATCCCTAGGCCTGAGGTCTCTAGTCACGCCCTCTACCTGTGCACTTTGGGTGTGGCTGTCTGGCCTACGTGACTGAACAATGTAATTCTATGGAGACTAGACTGCTTTTCAGGACCCTGGGTTCTGGGGGCTGAACTCCAGCCAGTTCTCATGCAGAGTCTTGGGGTTCTAGGCAACTGCCCAGCCATGACCCAGAATACCCTTACGCAGTCACACAGACTATTATTGAGATAAGATTATCAATCATATTGCATGGTATTTTATCTGCAATTAGATGCACTTTGTTCATATATATATATACATATATACAGTATAATATAATATAATATAATATAATATAATATAATATAAATATAATATAATATAATATAATATGCTATAATTTTATAGCCAAGAAATCAAATGCACATGTCCAGACCAATGTTAACTTAAAATTTAAAGAGGAAGAGGTGCTTCCAGCCCGGGTATTCTTTATCCCTTCCAGTGTAGAGGTACCCTATTAACATACTCTCTTTGAAAAAGTACCTCATCTAAAGACCGAAGGCAGATCTGGGTTCAAGCTCCAGTTCTGTCATCTCTTGGCTAAGTGGCCTGGAACAAGTGAATTCCCTTCTCCAGCACCCAGTTTCCTCATCGACAGAGTGGAGGAGAGTCAACTCCCCCTTGGGAAAGGTTTGGAGGACCCACACCTTCAAACAAAGTAAATGGAGTGTGAATGAAAGATTGTAATGGCTTCTGTATTAAGAGCTCATTACACTGAATTTCCCCGGGATGAACCTGCCATGAGTGTTGGTAATTTGAGAAAAATTTTCTGAAAGACACTAAATGTTTGACTCTGACTGAGGTCCTCCTCTGATGCTCTGACAGTCGGGGAGTATCCAGCTGGTCTCTGCTGAGAAGATACAGAAGACCATCAGATGTGTGTTTCTGGGGGCTAGTGTTTAATTCTGAGCATCTGCCAATCGTGACTTTGTGGCTTTTAATCCAGGGCTATTTTGAGTGATGGCTCAGAGTATCTTAAATGACACAATCCTATCTGGTCAGCCTGACTGAGGATGCTTAATTAGCTAAAATCAGTTCTAGGAACTGAACATTGTTTGGAAATTGTTTCAGCAGGCCTTTACAAAACCATCTGTTTACATGAATGCATCCATATCGTGTTTAATCAATCAAAGTGATTCGTACTGAGGAGTCCTCAGTTGTTTTCTTGGTATGCTTTATTATTTGAATCCAAAGATTGTTTCTAGTTATATCTTTCAACCTTGAAGTACATTTCCCTTCTGGTAATGATTAATCTCCAAGAAAGCCCCAAACTGCTTAGTATGTATTGATCTACTTGAACCCAATTAACTTGAGCCTCGTTTCCCCTTTGGGGGATGTTGACATTTGAAACAAATGAGTTGATTTCTGTTGCTATAATATAAACAAATGAGCTTTCTTTACCTTCTTAGCTTTGCGTTCTTTAAAAAAAAATTAAAAAGTTTTCAGTGTGACTGTGTACGTCTCTGTGTCTGTGTATGTTGTGTATCTGTGTGTGTGTGTGTGCGTGTGTATGTGTCTGCACTCATGCCATAGTCCCATGTGGAGGTCAGGTGTCTGTGTGTGTGTTCCATGTGGAGGTCAGGCGTGTGTGTGTCCCATGTGGAGGTCAGATGAGTGTGTGTGTCCCATGAGGAGGTCAGGTGTGTGTGTGTGTATGCGCGCGTGTGCCTCTACTCATTTCCCACAGTATCTGTGTGGAAGTCAGAGGACTTTTGGGAGTCAGTTTTCCCCTTGCACTCTGCTAGCTTTGGTCTCTCTTTGTTTCTGCTGGTGCACTGCCTACAGTCTAGCTGGCCTGTGAACTTCTAGGTGAGTGTCTTGTATCCACCTTCCACCTCACTTTAGGAGTGCTGAGGGTAATGTGTGCCCTCACATTCAACTTCAGTCCTAAGACTGAACCCAGGCCATCAGACTTTTACCTGCTGAGCCACCTCCTCAGTCCAGTTTATATTCTAGTTTATGGAACTAGCTATGTTGAGAAGTCTTTACACAGACTGAAATGGCATGTGTGGCAGCTTTTCTTCAGATTAGTCAGCTGTAGAATAATACTCTTTCTCATCCATCGGTAAGATTTGCTTTTTGAGAAACGGAAGCAGATGTAGCAGTGTAATCCTAGCACTTAGGAGGCTGAGGCAGGAGGATTGCCACATCCCAGGACATCCTAGCATACAAAGTGAGTTGACTTCAGTTCAGCTAGGGTTACAAAGTAAGCCTTGTCTCAGACAACAAAAATATCAAACAAACAAACAAACAAACAAAAAACAAAGCAAAGAATCAAAAGGCACTAACTGGAGGGGGAGAGAAGAGAGAGGGAGAGATGGATAGACTTGATGTTGTAGCTCTGTGCATCCTATTGTTTGCCATGCTTGACAGATTCATCTGTGAGAATTCCACATTTGGCAGGAATTTAAGGTTGGAGTGGAATTCACTGGGAGTTGTCAAGGGAAAGCACGTGTAGCATCTGGAGGATGGGTGACAAGTGGAGAACTTGGATTGATAACGATCCATCTTCAATAACTGAGGCACAGTTCTCTATAGCTTCAGATGATAAACCAGAAGCAGTGAGAATGATCTCTCTCTAGGCCCCGTAGGAGACTTGAACATGATTAGGACATCCTGTGGGAGGAGCAGGCATCTTGCAGGGTAGAAAGTAGTTTACTCTGCCGCTGCTTGGATGACGTTTTTTTAAAGGCGCTACTGAAATGACCTTTACTTTGGGCAGACGTTTGGATTGGTGACTTCCCAAGATTCAGTTTTAATTCCAAGATGCTTTGGTTTTCATATCTTTAAGAACTGTGCCCAAGAAAATGTCTTGTGTACTCATTGTGTGTGTTGTGGACAAGCTTTAGAACCTTCCGGGGCTCTAAGTATCTAGTCTGAAATGAGCTCCTGTCTCCTAGATCCACAATGCATACACATCCCTTGCGTTTGAATGGTACCTGCCCTGAAGGATAAAGGAGAAAGACTGCAACTTTTACCACCATGTTGACCTCTCGATTCTATCCAAAAGCTAATGACAGTGCCAATCTTCTTGCTGACATTTTAAAATTTATGAAAGTAGATAATTTATATTGTAAGATGGAGCTAATCTGTAAGTCACAGGGTGCTAATTTTTCTTTGGAAGAAAAAAAATACAATCTGAAGATTTTCAATTTTTCTGGAATTTCTCGTTGTACCACAATTTCACTAGATGGTGCTTGTAGTCGCTGCAGTTTGCACACTGTCTGAACTTCACATAGCTCTTAGAATTGTAGATCCTAGGTGTAGAATCCCGAACTTGTTAGCTCAGGAATCTTCTACCTCTAGATCAGTTTCTTTTCAGAATCCAATATTGGCTAGACCTCAGGAGAGGGCACTGAAGGAGCTGAAACATTTTTCACTTCTAGTTTCATGAATCAACACATTCCTCAGAGCACAGTGCACAGGGCCAAATGTAATGCGTACTCAAAGCTATTTCCAAAGTACTTACTTTCCCAGGGACCCAAATCACTCTCTCCCCAAATGGATGTTCTCGTAATAACAGCTTTTACTTTGAAAACAATGATTATTTGTGGTGTAGGTAGCCAAACTCAGATATCACAAGAACTCACTTTCATGAGGACAAAGGCCTTTGTATTGTATCTCCAGAAAATAACAGAGTTTAGCAGCTAGCCAAACTCAGTAATGTTTTTGTTAGAGCAAATGAACTGTGAGCTATAAAATTTCAAAATTTTCCTACCTGTACTTCTAATGGTGAGAGAGCCCCCTGCTGGAAGAAATGGCTCTTATGCATAAGAGCAATGTACTGCATCTTGCAAATATTTCCCTTAATTACTCATTACTAGACTATGCCATACTATATTGGTCAGGTATGATTCTTTATCTGGTAATTCAGACTCTGTTATGAATTACCAGATAAAGAAGATCTCAGTTTGTCAGTAGTTGGATGTATTAAAGACAAGCAATGGGTTTGACCCTCTTAGATAAGGCATCCTTAATATTTGGATACATACAATATAATTGTTACAGATATGTTTAACTAAATAATACCTTTTATTAGTTCTTTAAAATGTTAATAGATGTGACCATATTTTAACACCAAATTACTAATATGTCATATGACTAATATAAGCATCCCAGTCAAATGCAATTTACAAATCAATTAGATACATTTACTGATATATATTTACTGTACATATATATTTATGTACATACATTCATGAAGTAGAATAAACATCATTTTGATACATAACTAAGTAATTGATAATAATTACTTGGCATTACCTTTTACAGAATCGGGATAGAATGATAGTTTTTATAATTAGTGCTACAATGATAAAATTTGTCATCACCTTTCACCCACTCAGTTTGGCACAAGTACATACATACTCAGCATAGAACTAACCCTTAATTCCTCAGTATTATCTCCTTCCCTCATCCCTTCCCTCCCTTCTTCTCTCCTTCTCTTCCCTCCTTTCCTCTCTAGCTTCTTTTTTTTTTCTTTGAACTTTTAGGTTCAAAGGCTAGGCTGCCCTTGATCCCACAGAGATATCTTTCCCTCAGCCTCCCAAGTGCTGGGATTGCAGGTAGGTTGTTCAGTTTTCACTCTTCAGTTTTCATAGCCCCCTGTGCACCTATCTCTCTTCTGTGCTTCACTGGGTATGGAGTATGTTATCGATGTAACAAACCTGGAGGTTATGTTATCGATACCTGTATGCTCCTTTCTCCTGCCCTGTTTGATTTCTGGAGAGCTGCTAAAGGAGAGGGATACTGAGCCAAGCTGATGAGAGAGCCATGCTTCAGGGATGATGGTGGAAGAGTGTCCAGCAGCAGCTCATGTCTCCCAGAAGTATGTGAGCTCATTCAGATGATGCACTGGCTCTCAGCGCTTGGAGTCTGATTGAGGAAGCAAGATTTTGGAGAGATTGAGTGGAGGAAGTGATGTAAGGCAGGAAAGTATCTGGAAGTAGGAGTCAGCTGATCATAAGAGCTCCAGATCCCTTCAAGAAGGAGGATCACTTCCCATTTAAAAATGGTAACAGGACGAGGTCTTCTGACATCGTCAAGGGATAGTCTAGAGGGTTTCAAGCATGGAATTTCCCATGAATCATTGAAACAACCTTTGCCTTTAGAGTGTAGCTTAGTGGTAGAGCACTTGTCTGGCATGTGGGAAGGTCTGGATTTAATCCCAGAACCCAAATCAAACGCTGTTGTGTCCTTTTCCTGAAATTCTCATACGCATTGGGTTTGGGGTACGTGATAGGTGTTAGGCTGCTTAAAAGTTTCACAGTATACAGCCAGTGCTGGGACTCAACATTCTGGTGAACTGTGATATATTTGACCTCAGATGAGGCACACTAGAACCCCTGGCCCTTGGCTCATCCTTCTCTCCTTCTTTTATTCTTTTTCTCTTTATTGTCCTGGTATATGGACATAACCTAATCCCTGCAAAGCTCCTAAGATATAAATGTCCTAGTTTTTGGGACCACTTTCCCTTACAAAAGGAACTTAGCTGATGTGATTAAAGCCTTTAATATGGATAAAGAAGAAACAGATATGGTTAGAACTTTAAAATGACATGTTGGTCTAATGTACAAAGGACAGGAGTGAGTGGTGGGAGACTACTAAAGTGGTCTGTGCTGGAGCTGATGGTGGCTTATTCTAGTATGGGAAAGAACAGAGTGAAGAATTATTTTAGAGGCACAACCAAAAGTGCCAGTCAATGCACCAGATACAGGATGATAGAAAGGGAAGAGTAAGCCTTTGGCTTAAGCAATTGGGTGCTTGGTGTTGCCATTGATGAACAGAAATCATATGAAGTTTTAAATAGGAAGAGAGAATGCAGAGTTCTCTCTTGGACGTAATCATTTTGAGATACTTATGTGACACTGGTAATGCTAATAAGACAACAGAGATATGGAAGAATCTTGGGGGAAACTTCTGGGCAGCTGTTCTAATTTAGGATGATATAAGTAGATTAAAAAAAACTACACACTACAGGGGTTTAAGTGAATGGAACTTCTGAGGCACCTTCTACTATTAAAAAGGAGCAGGATAGACAGGAAAGGGTACTTATGAAGAGATGGGGACTCAAATAGTGTCATGAAAGGAGAAAGAAGGAAAGGAAGAAAGGAAGGAAGGAAGGAAAGAAGGAAGGAAGGAAGGAAGGAAGGAAGGAAGGAAGGAATAAAGAGATAAGTTGGGTTGATAGCTTTTAAGAAGTTCAGTACCATAAGAACAATGAGGTGATGGGCATATTTTCTACATCTATAAAATCTATACCATATATGCATATATTGTGTCATCCAGGTAGCAACCAGCAAGATTGATAGTAGTGGAAAAAATTCTTAATTGAAAGTTGAGAGGGAGACTAACATGACAATTCCCACCCACTATTTCTACTTAATTTTGTTCTAGAGAGTTAACCAATAAAATTGCACGAGAGGAAAAATTTAAAACTTCACAAGATTCAATAAACCTTTTTTTTGTTCTTTTTACTCTTAATTATTCTGTAGATTGATTTAAATGAAACCAATATCTTTAGGCTTATTATTTAAGAATAAGATTTTATGAAAGAATTAATTAAAGTGTTCTTTCCTGGATCTCAGCTGACATGCAACTGCTAATTTTTAGTTAATGATTACTAGATATTAAATTTATCTTTATGTTATGGTAAGTATATGTGTACATTTATTTAGGAAGTGATCTTAAAATATAATACCTGTGCATTTATTAAATAGCTATGAACAGAAAGATTAAGCTAGAACTGAACATAACCTTCCTGAAGCAAAGATCTTTTTCCTTCCATTCTTCATTCCCTTGTACATTTGGGAGTACAGTTTTGTGTGTGTGTGTATGTGTGTGTGTGTGTTTGTGTGTACTGGTATCTATCTGTATGACTTTTGTACAAAGGAATGCCATCGCCTTTGATATATTATTGTGGCAACCACTTAGTGAATATTATGATTATTTTAGAATATTTTTGGTTGATTTCTTTACTCGTGCCAGGTGAGTATAATTGTTTTATTTTTCAAATGTAAAATTTTACACAATTTTATTTTTGGCTCCCCAATAGTTGCCTGCTTACTTCTTATTACAGTAGGGAGGACCTGGTGTCTGGGTACAGTTTGGATTCTGTGATGGTACAGACGCTACCTGATGTCTCCGAATGTGAGAACCTTCATTGTAATCTGGAGATATTAATATTACTTATTTCATGGGTCTTCTGGAGGCATTCAGTAAGATAATGTGTATAGCAGATTTCCAGCAATAGGATTCAGCAAATATCATTATGACTATTCATAGTATTGGCTAGGATTCCCAAGAATTCTTAGGAGTGAATCTAGTAAAAATCATAGTCTTTGGGAAAAAAAAAACTCATGTTTTGTCATTTGGCTTATGTTCTAATTAATTATTGTTTGTTACAGTTTTGGATATCTTGATTTAATCTAACATTTCAGACAAGTTAAAACATGGAATTGCCAATGTTTTATTATTTTGATCTATAAAATGATGATTGCATAGATTTCATCCTAATATTTTTATGAGTTGAGCATTCTCTGTGCTTGTGCAGAAAAGCAGGCTGAGCAAGCAGGTCATGGGGAGCAAACCACGGAGAGCAAGCCACGGAGAGCAGGCCACAGAGAGCAAGACACAGAGCAGCACTCCTCCGTGGTTCCTGCCTCGGCTCTGCGTGGTTTCTGCCCTGACTTTCCCCAAAGATTGACTGTGGTCAGAGGTCTAAGGTAGACAAATCCCTGCCTTCCAAGTTCATTTTGGTGGTGGTATTTTTCACAGCATCAGAAAGCAAGCTAGATCATTCTGTAATTATTTTAGATTTCTCTCTATTTGCGTTTTGTGTGTGTGTGTGTGTGTGAGTGTGTGCTGGCAATCCAAACACAGTTCTACATGCTTACATGGTGAACACTTTACCAATGGAGCTATTTTCCCAGACCACTTTTTGTTTAACAATTATAGTTATATTTCCTCTGAACATTGCTTTAATCATTTAATATTTTCATAATTTCTTATTAGTCCAGTTGAAATGTTAGTTTTGATCTCTTGTTCACCATACTGTTCATGAGAATTTAAGTATTATTATGGGGCTTTTGCCGATCTTGCTTGAGGCTTAATTTGAAAGGACAATGTAAACTTCATTTGTTCCCATTTAAGAACCCCATTTGTCCCCATTTGAGGACCAGGCCTGATTTCAAAAAAGGCCATAAGGCACCAGCTTCAGGAATAGACCATAAGTCCTAGAAACTAGGTCATAAGACACCAGCTCTAGGAATAGACCATAAAATCTGGAACAAGATCATAAAACCCCCTCCCAAAGAACAGCCTGGGATAACCACAAAAATGGGGATGTTAGTATTCTGTGAAAACGCCACCTCCACAGTTACCTGGCAGCGGCCAGGTATGCTCCTCCCCACAGTTACCTAGCAACAGCTGGGTAGACCTGCCCACTATAAAAGGGGCTACTTGGCCCCTCCCCTCTCTCTTGCCCCCTTACTCCCGCGCCTGCAGGTTGTCCTCTGCCCCCTCCCCCTTCCCATCCCCCTCTCTCCACGTGGTCATGGCCGGCCTCTACTCCTCTACCTTTCTGCTCTCTCTCTCTCCTCTCACTCTCTCCCCTCCACCCTAAATAAACTTCCCCTCGTGGAACCGTTTGGTCTAGCGTTATCTGTCTAAGCTACGTCAGAAAATCTAACAGGAAATATCTTATCTCAGAGCATGCCATCTGCACTGTACAGCCCCATTTCATCACATGATTAAACGTTCGTGACATAGGAATGTAGACCACTGATCACCTGTGACCCCTAGCATCCACCAATGAAATGTTAGACTACCTAATCCTTCTAAAGAGTTCTCCCTGCTCCCTATAAGAAGGCCTGTGTGCTTTTATCTGGGGTTGCTATTTCAAAGAATGGTTGATGCTCTTTGTTTTTGCATACTATCTGAGTCTGAGGTCTTCCTTCAGCGATTTTTGGACCCTTACAAATTAAGACATAGAGACTTCTATATAGTTTAAAGCTGTTGGCCTTTTGCTAGGGCAGTCTCTCAGCTAGCTACTAACGTATCCTGACTTACCCACCATCCCATCTCTCTCTATAGTTTTCGCTGCCTGCTTCCCGCTCCATCCTGTTCCCTTCTCCTCCAAGTCTCTTCGAGAGTCTCTGCTTTTTCTGCAACAATTCCTGAGTTTCTGCCTGCCCAGAAGTCCAGCTCCCCTCTCCCACTCCTGCCCCAGTTCTTATAGTCAGCTCTTTTTTACACAAAAAGCCACACCTTCCAGTCTGAACCAATTAGCGGTAAGACAACGCCTTACCCATTTCTTAAGGTTATCTTTTGGCAAGAAGAGCTGTTTGATTTTGCAGCTTGCTTTTTAATATGATAATCTTAGAGAATCCTCTTTTGGGCAGGTGAAGGTCAAACAAGCAGTTACGTATAGAAAACTGGTGATGGGCCATAGAAATGACAATACCAAAATTCTGTCAGCACTTAGCAGTCTACTGGCACAGAGTTAACAATGGAAAACACAGGGACACACAGTCAAACAACGTGAGGGAAGGTCACTTCAACAAACTACTTCTGAATTTGCCGAGTACTGTTATTTGTGCCCAGTTTTAATACAAGGTAATATGAGATTGTTACGTTTTAGACTTACTACCTTTTAGGTTACTTGAAATTTTCTTTATGACCTAATACATTTTTTAGTTTAAAAATAAATCCATGGACAGTTAAGTAGAAGGCAGAATATCTGTTTTTCCATGGGGAGCCTACTCTACTTGACTCACCGGACTGGTTAATCTGTTGTCAATATAAGGGTTAGGATGCTGTGGGGATTGTGCTCCATCCTGGCCTAACCTGCTGTGTGTGTGCAACTTCTCTAGATAAATTTGGAATCTTCCTTCCTTCCTTCCTTCCTTCCTTCCTTCCTTCCTTCCTTCCTT
>NW_021604631.1:2897636-2913629 GCF_004785775.1 Grammomys surdaster
CTTCCTTCCTTCCTTCCTTCCTTCCTTCCTTCCTTCCTTCCTTCCTTCCTTCCTTCCTTCCCTCCTTCCTTCCCTCCCTCCCTCCCTTCCTTCCTTCCTTACTATTCATAAAGCCTTTGTTTTTTTTCTTCTTTCCTAGTTATAAAATATAAAATTGGTTTTATTTGTAAATCTCATTAGGCATAGGGAACCAAAATACTGAGAAACACTCTTGGGTGTTTTTTAGTGTGCATATATTCCTAAAGAGGTTTCAAGATGGTCTCCCTCAGAAACCCAGGAACCTGACTGTAGAACGGGCAAAGCTTATGGTGGGCAGGGGAGGGGAAGAGTATGGTCATCAAAAGTCTATCAGATGTTCAGTCATTATGAAAACTTGCATGGGGTCTTAATCTCAAAAACTTCAGTAGAAAATTGCATTTTAGTTTAAAATTCCCTTTAAATTCCATTTCTTCCCTAACATCCCCTATTCTCTCTCATTTTAATAAAACCTCATCGCTAGAACAACTAAACTGCCACAGTTCTTCAAACAATTCCCTCAAAAATCCTTTTGGGAAACGGTTTTTAATGAACATCAAAAAGTATGGTTCTCTTTTTGTTTGTACCCCAGGTGTCTGAACAGCTCCTGTGAGCTTTCTGCTGTCTGTTTAGCCTAATTCAAAACAAAAAAGGGAATCAATTATACAAATCCTTTCCTAAAAGAGTGCAAAACAGATGTTTGATTTAAAATACATGAAAACATGACCACATTTGCTAGTATTTGAATATTTCAGTGCAGCGGTAGGCAGTGTGTTATAACAGCAATTCACATGCATTTTGTCAAGTTATATATTAATAGTATAGCTGGCTGCTCCAGCTCTATGCCCAAACCAATTACTACATTTGTTTCAAGTTATAAGCAGTTGGATTAAATGTTCTTCTCTTCTGGGACTTTGACTTAATAAGTTAATTCTCTGGACGAACGCATGTATAGGCAGGAGACAAGGTGAACACAGTGTGCCGTGTGAGGATCAATAGCAAGTTTTAATATCTTTAGAGCAAACCAGCTCATTAAACAGCAAAATTAATATGTTGAGAATTTCAATTACAATGGAATTTACGGATTACTTCTGTTAGAAAACGTATACTCAAATTCAAATGGTTTATGGAAAACAACTAGGAGAAGCTCCCATTTCTACTTTTCTAGAAGTAGACATTATGCTGTCATGTTCAAGGGTGTCAGTGCATACTTATCAAGAAGAGGCCATCAAAGAAGTGGACACAGAATGAAGGACTGCAGACTCATAGTCAAACTCTAATGAAGGAAAGAAAACCAGAGACGCCCAGAGACTCTGTCCATCCTCTTTCTGGTTTGGTTCTGCGTTCTGATGTAATTCTTACTAGTCTACATTTTTTAGGTGAACTCAATGAATAGAGATGACACTGCTTGATTCTGTGAGGAAGCTCTGTCAGGGAACATCTTCAGGCCTCCAGTGATGATGTCAAGGAACGTCTTCAGGCATCCAGTGATGATGTAGGATCACAGCCTGTCTGTTCCTGTCTCATGTCCATGTGTAAAGTTAATAACACCATGATTTGTCCAAGTAGTTTGGACTTAAGAAGTTTTGCTTCAAGGGAGTCTCTCATCAATTTCAGCAGTGTGGAGCACTCAGCAAGCACAAGTGACTGTGGACACTCACAGTCACAGGAGGAGAGGTAGCGCAAAATACAATTTCCAGTATTGAATTTCCCACACATGTTTCCTCATACCCAAAAGTCCAGAACAATACTCAGACGAAAGCTAGGATTGCACAACAAAAACTAATGTTGACTGCGTGCAACCTCTTAGCGCTTATCATGAATCAACAAAGTATGCTTGTCTTATAGTTAATAGCCAGGGCTTGGGTGACACCTAGAACTCACCAATAACTGTGTCCCATGCTGTCGTTTCAATGGTGAAGTTTCGTTCCTAGGCAAAAAGGTAAGGATTGAATATAGGCTTTGTGATCAAAAATTTTTTTGCTCAAATCTAGAATGTCCCCTCAGACTCTGTTTTGAGTTCTTGGTCCACTAGTTTGTGGTGCTCCTTTGAAGTCTATGTAGTCTTCAGGAGGTGGGCTCTAGTTGGTGAAAGTTGGTCACCTGAGGTGGGGCTTTGGAGGTTGTGCTCACTCCTGATTTCTGTCTAGCTTTCTCTGCTTCCTGGTCTATTGCAGTGTGAGGGACTGTTCCTGTACACACCAGCAACTCAGACAAAGCTGCTTCCTCTACTTACTCTACCTTCTCCACCATGACAGATTGGCATCTCTTAGAGACTTGGTACCCAAGTAATGAATGTTTTCTTCCCTTAAGGTGTTTCTACCAGTATTTGGTCAAAGCAGTGAAAGAAATGACTAATACCAAATGTTTTAAAATGCAGAGTAAGCATGAAGGTTTAGATGTGGACTTTCTGGGCATTGGGTGTGTCATGTAGGTGAACAAAGAACCCAAGACACATTGCCTTCTTACAGAGCTTGTGGTTGGATGAACATATACAGGAACTACCTCTGCAGAGTTTGAGATGAACTTCCCAAACCAGAAGTGGGAGTTTTACATAGACAAAAAAGATAACTTGGAGGAAACTCAAGAAACAGATCTATTATGTGGAAATAAATTCAGTGTAAAATAAATGTAAATAAAAGTAAAATAAAACCACTTTACAACTGGTCACTATTACTTCTATGAGGTGAGGCACAAATTGAAGATGTAAAAGAAAAATATCACCTTATAATATGATTTTTTGTGGGGGTAGGAGGACTTGCAGAGAAATTTTAATGACTTGACTCATCCTGATGAAATACAGAAGTGTTGGAGAATAGGTGTTGAAATGGATGGGTTTTGTATAGGATAAAATATAGGGCTATTTTTGTGCTTGTAATTGAGAATTGCATCTTTGCTAGAGGTATATGAGTCAGAGAAAACTACAATTCTCTTCCAAAGCTATATTAAATGTATAGTGCTGATGTTAGAGGAAAGGCTTTGTCAGTAAATAAGTTCAAAGGAGACACAAAGAGCTGACAGATACAGTAATAATTGGATTCTATTACTTTTGACAAGTCTACCCATGCTTGAGAAAATATGTAACTAAATAGTCCATTGAAAGGAATATATCAGTTGAGAAATTGCCTTTTAAATTTTAGATTCAGCTGTTTGCTACAGATTAGAAGTTGTCCAAATACTTAAGACTGAAAAGTGCCTAACAAGGAAAGAAAGCAAGTCTAATACGTGTACCATTTAGGCATTTGTGAAGGTTGTTTTTGTTTTTAACTTTTAAAAACTATTGCTTTATTTTTATTTTATACACATGAGTCTTTTGCCTGCATATTTGTGTCATGTGTGTGTAGGATCCTGTGGAAGCTAGAAGAGGGCATCAGATCCCCTGGAACTGGAGTTAGAGATGGTTGTTAGATGACATGTGGGTGGGTACTAGAAACTGAACCCAGTTCCTCCGTAAAAGCAACCAGTACTATTAACCATGAGTCATCCCTCCAACCCCATAGGTTGTCTTTATAGACTATTAAATATGTGAGTTTGTTTGAAGAGTATGGTGATTCTTCAATCTCTGGGTGGTAGGAAGAGCATCTGTTGTTGCAAACACTCCCTGCATATTAATCTTTCTAAGATTTTTTTTAAACTTTCAAAATCTTAGGAGTAGTAATAGTCTCAGGATTGTTGTCATATTTCAATAAGATAACATGAATGGAAGGTATTGGCATTTGGAAAAAAAAACCCACAGTAAACCTATTGTATACCCAGGGCATGAATTAATGCATTTGCAGACTGGAAATTCTGACACCAATCAAAAAAAATACAAGATGATTCAGTAAAGGAGCAATTTGAGTCGGAAGGGAGAGAATATAGTACGGTGTTAGAAGAAAGCCAGCTTGGAAGTCTTGTCATCCAGTGCCCCAAAGGAGAGCTTCATTAGCAGGGAGTTAGGTGCCTTACAGGGAGCCAGTTTGCAAGAAGACCCAGGGACAGTGCATGAAAAAAGCCTGTGGTACACACCCTTCAGGTCAGCAGAAGAAGGTAGAAATGATCTGGATGTGTGTAGAATATACTTTATCAACATCTCCCTAAAACATATCAAACATATCACAGATCCTTATTAAAAGAGCTATTATTATTATTATTATTATTATTATTATTATTATTTTTCGAGACAGGGTTTCTCTGTGCAGTCCTGGCTGTCCTGGAACTCACTCTGTAGACCAGGTTGGCCTTGAACTCAGAAATCCGCCTGCCTCTGCCTCCCAAGTGCTGGGATTAAAGGCGTGCGCCACCACCACCCAGCTAAAAGAGTTATCTTATCTGGCAAGAATATCTTTCATGTAAATCTCTCATTGATTCCACTCACCTCTAAGCTTTTCTTCCATATTTTTTAGCAACCACTATGTGTCTCATTTTTAAAAACAGGAGATTCTCATTCTCCTTATATTTCTTTATCAAGAGTTGATGAGCTTAAGTGTATATACTCCTTGTGATTTTTGCTTTCCATGTGTCCTTAGACTACAGCACAGTGTCTGCTGTGCAGTTGGTACAGAGTCAGTATGCATTGGATGGATATGTACTGGAATGTAACTGAAAGAAGTGCATGAAGAAAAAGGGATGGGGATAGAGAGATGGATCTGAAGTTAGAAAAACTTGTTTTGTTCAGAGGACCTGGATTCATTTCCTCAGCATCCACATGGTGATTTACAACCGTCAATAGTTCCAGAGGATCCAATAATACAGCACATGTACATATATACAGACAAAACACTTCTACACATAAAACAAACACATCTAAAAAGGGAGACATACATTGGAGAATTTGTATTTATTGACTGCCGATGTGGCAGTCAATATGTGACTTTACTTACAGTAACCAATAACCAGTCAGATCTTTTACATAACTCTTTGAGATAAGTGTGATTCTTGTATTAACTCAGTGACAAAATAGAGACTTAGAGAACTTAAAAAACAAAACAAAACAAAACAACAAAACCTGTTTTCAAACCCACACCTAATAGATGGTAGAGAATTTGGACCACATATGACAAATGTTCGAACTCACAATCCTCCAACTGCTGATGTTTCCCAGGAGCAGCAGGGATGAGGACATAGAAAAATAGATCCAGACTCCATCCCTAAAGTGACCAAAGGGGAACTAAGCAACTGAGTGGAGTTCTGAGAATAGAACTGAATTTTCTGTTTGTTCTTAAATAAAAAACAGTGTCTGTTTGAAGTGATTACAATGTTCCCTGTGAGCTAATAACAAAGATAAATATACTTAGCAGGACTTGGGCTATAGTAAGGGCTTGGTAAATGTTTGTGATACAAATGGACAGAAAACACAAATGAAAGAGAAAAGGATAAATCAACTAGAGGGTGCTAATTTCAAGAGAAACCATGCAGATGAGCATGACCAACACCAGGGAACGGGAAATTAAGTCAGTGTAGACACCATAAAGATGGGGAAATTGGAGATTAGAACAATCTTGGATCTGAAAGTAATAGAAGGAAATGAGAAACAAGGCAAATTCAACCCACACATAGAGGCTTTTCATGTTTTCTGTTAGTTGTCTGAACAATAATAATGGGTTTCTTCTTCAGTTCATTAAATAATCTATTAGAGAAAAACACAACCACAGTCTTTGGCAAGTCAATGAGGCTTTTAGAGTGGGTTCCCCAGCACCAAGGGACCAAATATTATGAGCCCCCTGGTGCCCTGGATGAATTGCCACACAAGAGTCCAAATGGTGTTCCTGCTGGGTTCAGAGCATTAATTGGGAGCCTTATTAATTTACTGTTACTCAACAGTCAAGAAGTTTGTTCTCCACACAAAGGGACAACTCTGGACCACAGCGGGGAGTAGCTGGTGCTGTCTGGCTCTAGGCCATCTTCCATGTGCCCACAGTGATAGCTAGTGTAGGGAGTCAAAGTCCCACCTCCATCCTCTTAGGGTTCCCCACTGGGAGCCAAAATTAAATGAATATAGGAGAGCTTATCAGGAGAAAAGTATACAAATCTATTTAGTTCAAGCTTCAGATGGTGCTGTCCTCACCAGAAAAATGGAGACCCAGAGAAGCAGAGCCAATTACTCACATACTAAAATTGACAAAAACCAGTGAAATGTTAAACGTGATAAAGCCAAGGGGCATAGTCTATTTTAGGTGACTGGGTAGAGAGCTGCCAAGGAAGACAGGGTTAACCTCCAGTCCTGTCTTTGATGATCTTGTAGTTCTTTATATATTGCCTTTATTTTGGGGTGGTTACATTAATAGTGGTGATGGTTTGAGTACGAATGGCCTCCATTGGCTCATAGACTTGAATACTTGGTCACTAGGAAGTGACACTATTAGGAAATTCAGCCTTGGAGGAAGTGTGTCACTGGGGATGGACTTTGAGGTCTCAAATGCTCAAGCCAGACCAGATGTCTCTCCCTTCCTGCTGCCTGTGGATTCAGATGTAGAACTCTCAGTTACCTCTCCAGCACCATGTCAGACTGCATGCCACCATGCTTCCTGCCACGATGATAATGGACTCAACCTCTGAACCAGTAAGGCAGCCCTAATTAAATGCTTACTTTTATAAGAGTTGTCATGGTCATGGTGTCTCTTCACAGCAATAGGACACTGACTAAGACAGTAGTCTTGTCTACATTTCTTAGAAAACCAGCATAGCTAGCTAGTTCAGTTAATTGCAGCAAGAAAGGTAAATGAAGAAAATACTAGTAATATAAGTTAATCTTATTAATTTTTCTGAGTGACTCTTATTGAGTATGAAACAATTGATGGAGAGATATTTGGAGGTATTGATTACATACGCATAACTATTGTTGTTTAGGCTGGTCTCAGGTTCTCTGTT
Organism: Grammomys surdaster; assembly: GCF_004785775.1. Classification (NCBI taxonomy): domain Eukaryota; kingdom Metazoa; phylum Chordata; class Mammalia; order Rodentia; family Muridae; genus Grammomys; species Grammomys surdaster. Next base: position 2,904,501 of record NW_021604631.1, read on the forward strand.
TCTTCATCTACAAAACTGTGTAAATGAGCCACATGTTTTATTTACTTATTTAAGAATTATTTAATTTATGTGTACGGATATACTATCTGCCTGAGTGTCTATGAACCACTTGCATGTCTTGTGCCTGAGGAGACAAGAAGAGGACACCAGAGCTCCTAGAAACTAGAGTAACAGACAGTTGTAAATCACCCTATGGATGGTAGGGATTGAACCTGGATCCTCTGGAAGAGCAGCCAGTGCTCTTAACTGCAGAACTATCTATCCAGCCCTGAGCCATATGTTTTAGATGATCATGAATATTAATGAAGGCTTATTGTTTATTACATCACATCAAAAGGATTCTACATATTTACTTAATTACAAGATGCAGGTTTTGATACACTGACATTTCTGAAATCAGCTTGTGTCTTAAAGTCTTCCCAGAGCATCACCATGGCAGCTGGAGAACCTGACATTTTTACATTGCTTGTCCAAGTGCACGAGTCAACTTGCTAGGCATAGGAAGTAGGTGTCCTCTGTTAGTGCTGTGGGCGGTGATACATGGGAACAGCACTTAATTAAATTTAGTGTACTTCCGAGGCAATAAGAATGGTTTTAAACACACTTGTACCACAGTGCAGCTGTGAGACAAAGAATAAATATAACATAAGTAAAAACTGCCCATCACATGCCGAGCAATGCAGTTAAAGCATCAGGGAATGCCGAGGTTTCTAGAACATAGCGTAGAATGTTTGAAGCTAGGGGAAGGAGGTGAGGAGAGTCAGTCTTTCAAAGGTCTGCCACTCTAGCTCAGAATACCCGATACGAGTTGCTAGCTGACTTTCCAAAGAAAGAGTCTAAATATCAGCGATATTTATTTCACGCAAACATTCCAGAAGTACAAGCAAAGAAGCACTGTTGAAGAGTTTAAGATCCATTACTGTATTTTTCCGTTTTATCATCAGTTCCAAAATCACTGTGCCTATTAGATGCTGAATACACATAATAAAAAGCAGAGTATCATCGTGATCCAAAGTGACAAGAATTTGGATGTGGATGATTTACTTTGTGTGGGGCTGAGAATTGGACCCAGGGCCTCCCGCACTATGTCACTGACTCATCTCTAGGCACAATTGTCATTATCCTTTGTAAAAGACGCTCTGAGTCCATTTTTGGTGGCCACTGAATAGACAAAAACACTTTTGTTAATTCTTAAAATATTCAACTGGACCCCTGAACAACAGAAGTTGGTATGACAACCTCCCACATAGTTGGAAGTCTGTGAATAAGTTTTGGTTCCCTAAAATCTTAACTGCCACCAACCCACAGTTGACTAGAGGTTTTACTCATAATATTAGCATGAATCTGGCTTCTTTATCTTCATTTCCTTATTAAGTTGAAATAATCAGATGCCTATCATCATTACTGAAATTACTGCCATTAAAGTTAAGGTATGAATCTGACTTGGTTTTCATTTTTGGTACCATCTAGTATCCATGGCCACTCTTCCTTCTTAGAGCGTGCTCCTCTGGCAGGGCTCCTTACTTCCCTGGTTTCCATCCTTCTTCAGTGGCTTCCCTTCCTTAGCTGGTCCTCTAATGATTATTTATAGACTCTTTTTCCTTCATAGTGACTCCTATGTGGACCTCAACTGCACCATAGATTTTAATACTTGTGTAACACTGAAGGATGCCTCGAGTATGTATGCCTCTGGCATCAACCCAATTGCCTAATCGATACTTGCACTGAACATCTCATAGGCATGGCAAGATGTGCATGTTTAAAATGTACATGGAACGACTCCTATAAATAAAGCTTAATCTCAACAAATGGACCTCTATCCTGCTGGTTAATTCAAGAATCCAAGGAGTAAACCTTGCTTCTTCTCACTCTTTCGCATTTCTAGTTCATCAAAGAACTGTTTCTTTATTAACTATGTTATAATTGCTTGTCTCTCCTAGCCCACTGCTGTCACTTAATGTATGAAGGTCAGAATGGGTTTCATCTTTCCACATGAATTCTTTAATGCAGTATTATAAATGGGGTTAGTCTCCCCCCTCCCAGTCTCCTCCTTCTTCTGTGGAACCGAGGATCTACTTCAGATCTTTGTGCATGTCAGGCAAGTGTTTTACCACTGAGCTCTGGCTCCAGGCAAAGCTGATTATCCTGAAATAGAAATTGCACAGATGATGTCCTTGCTGCAAACCCTTCAGTGATTCTCTGCTGTACTGAGCACGCAGTCTGACCTCCTACCCATGGACGGCAAGATCTGAAAATCTGTGCTGTCCTTTCTAACTATATGTGTAGACTCCCCCTCCCCTTTTTAAAAGACAGAATTCATCTACTCTCTCCTTTCCGTTCTAATAACGTCATGCTTTTCGCAACTTAATGGTCTTTGACACTCTTTTCTCAGTCATGGAATTTCTTCGTCTCCTTCTATGTCTGGCCATTGCTCTTTAAAAAAACATAAAATGTAAACAACAAACCAAAACACACACACAAAAAACAAAACAAAAAACAAAAAACAAAACAAAACAAAACAAACAAAAAACCAGTAGTAGCCAAAATGACACTTCTTCAAGAAGATCTAGTTTTGTTTCTTTATGTTTTGTTTTGACTATCTAATATAAAGGCTTCTGTCATTTTAAACTTGAACCTCTGGCTTGTTTCCATAAAGGTATTAAGTATAATGCGCAATCAACAGTCCATCATAGATGAGGAAGAGGTTCACAAGAGGCACCGCCCCTGAGGAACTTTGGAGGTTAATGGCCTGGGAACAGGGACTCATTTTCTTCAGGGTAGTAGGCACTGGTAAGTTGCACACACTCTGCTTAATAACCCTACATCAATGTTCATGCATGCAACACTAATTAAACTCTGTGCTTCACAAAAGGCAGAAAATTAAAACAAGCAAACAATGATGAGAAAATAAAATGGGGGGGGGGGAGAAGACTTGGGAAAAAGAAATGGGGAGCCGATAAGGGAGAGTAATGGTGGGTGAAAGTGACTAGATATGTACAGACACGGAATTGCCACAGAAAACACAATACAAAATGAAACAAAAGCTCCACAGTAAGCAATAATGTATCCTCTTAGAGTTGCTTGATTCCCTCCCTCACGTTGTTATTTTCTTCTTCTTTAGATCGAAGATGTCAGAAAGAACATCTACCTCAGTACTTTTCTACCTCTGCCTCCTATTTTGGTACGTTGGCTTAATTTGCCTTAGGAATGCATAAGTCATTGGAAGAGGCTAGTTCCTGTAAAGTCAGCAGATCAGCAATCTTTTCCTTTCTCTATTAGGACTGTTTTAATCATTTAAAGCCCACGGAAAGGAATGGCGAGCTTTTAGTGGAGCTGGCTGTGTGTCTCTGAAGATATACTTTCTCTGGAGCCCCTGACACCAGACGGCTGAAGCCAGACTTCCGGGGGCGGTGTTATGAAACAATATCCTAGAATTGCCACAAAATTTCCCTTATATTATCTTTTGGCTGCTGGTAGTTTCATTAAGAGAGAAACACATTTTTCCTTGGAATTTATTGCAGAACTAACAACACTCTGCTTTCTGAGTTTTGCAATTACCGAACTTCTGTTTATTTTTCTCCGAGAAATGAATACGGCAGGAGGGGGAAGGTTATTAACTGCGATGACATTCATTTCTAATATATTTCGAGCCCAGGTGGTATGGCAAGCATGTGCTGTGTTTTAATCATTGGAACTTGTTTGTCTGGTTGGGCACACTGTTGTCTTGTGCCTCTGGGTATAACGTATTTTTTCTTTCTCAGTTCTGTTTTCTATTTTTCATCATTAGTTCTTGGGTTTTATGAAAGGTGATACTTGCCCCAGGTGCAAAGATTTTTCTACATACTTTAATCATACGAAAAACATTTTCTACGCTGATTTTTTTATTTTGAGAAAAGTATCACTTAGGCTAAGAATATTCTATAGCAGAGTTTCCCTAATCTCATTTGGGGCCACAGAGTATCTAATCCAAGCATTAAAATTTGCATCTGTAAGATACAAACATACCTGGATGCATGTTAGGGGTTACTAGATATCCTAGAGTTAGTTCATAATGCTAATCTAAGAAATATATCGTTTGCACTTTGTTTTTCAATCATTAATTTGGCCAGCCTTTGGGCCTTCATGTAAAATATCCCTCTAGAGTTTCAGAAACACAAGTAAGCTTGTGTCCCTGCTGACACAGCCATGAGCCTCCATGAACTCAATGTGTTGTTCTGCTGGGACAGACTGTCTTCTCAAACCATGAACCAAAATAAATCCTTCTCCCTTAAGTTGTATCATGTCAGATATCAAAAAAAAGTAACTAATGAACAAATCAAGCATTTTTAGTACATAGGACACATTCAGCATCAGCAAGAGGAAGGTTCAATTTCTCTCAGAAGCTCAAAAATCAGTCTCCTCTCATTCTGAGCTCAATCTGTTCTTAGTTACATAAAATTCATGATTACTGGAGTAGTGGCTGAGTGCTAGGAACTGTACAGAGCCTTCCAGAGAATTCCAGCAAAGACCTGCAAAGGAGCATGAAGCCCATTTGCATGTGCTACAGCACTAAATGCTAAACAAAGGATCGCTTACATCTCAGCCACGAGGACTTTCCTGCATACTATGGATACATGCTGGCAGATGCTGGCGTGCTTCTGTGCGGCGTGGGCCTCCTCGCTCGCAGGGCTTGTGTCTTTGTGGAGGCATAACCCAATTCATTGTGTGAAAACAGTGTGGAGAGGAGAACCTCTGATTAGTTATTTTCGTTTAGCTGGCTGTGTTTTGTCTTATTGCTTCCCTATTTGGTCCACAATTATTAGATGGGTGATCGTCTGAAACACTGCTATAAATTACTGGTATAAAGGACTTCTCTACGTACAACTCCTCTTTTATTACGATGCGGAGAAGCAACACTTCCATAGCTATTTCTGCCTGTATTTATTCTCTGCCACATTTCTAGTAAATTTTTTTTCCATTATTGGCAGGGGGTTACATAATCACATACTAACACCTACAGGAATGAATCACAGCTCATCTTGCAGATTTATGGCGTGCCTACAGAAAAAAAAGTGCCTCATGATGCAAACTTTAAGGCTTAAATTATCTCTAAAAGCCCCACAATCGGCAAGTAAACAGTGTGATTTAGAGATCACAATTAAAAGCGAATCTCTTCAATCTCATCTCTCCTTTATTTAAACATCAAGACGAGAAGGACCAGGAAATGCTATTAATAACCGATACATCGTTTGTTCACGACACAGTTGAAGCTTCCTCTTGTGTCTCTCTCCCTCTTGTACTGCAACTAGCAGTAAGACTGTGGGTTATGGGTTCTAGACAGAGTCTTCCAGAGTCTAGACAGAGTCTTTGAGTTTCTCAATCATCTCTATTCGCCATTGTCTCTGGTTGTGCTGTCCTTTGTCCTGTCAACATTCCCAGGCTTCTTTACCATCATTAACACCTGTATAAGTCTGTCCTTTTACTTTCTTGTTTTTCTTAGTCTGCCCGCCAAGGCCTTCTCTCCCCAGCCTCCATCTCTCTTTGTATGTCTTTGTTCCAGCGTCTCCCTTTCTGCCTTCTGTCTATGTTTCCCCACAATTCTGTCTCTTTTGTTCTTGCATCTGTCAGCCTCCCTCACATTTGGTGCATTCCTGTGTGTCCAGCACTCAGTGAAGAGGTGGGGATGGTTGACGAGGGAGCCACACATGCTGGTCAGAGCTTGTAGTCTAATGGGGTAGAGAGTGACAGAAAGGAAAAGACATGGAAAAATAAGGATAGAAATTGAGGGATGAAAAAAATTTATGTGCTCAAATTGCCTAATTGTCAAATTGTATGCAGAGGCAGAGCTCAGAGAATCCTGTGGAAGAAATGGGGAAGGATTGTGGGTGCCAGAGGGTTAGGACAGCACAAGAAAACCCACAGAATCAACCAACCTTGCCTCATAGGGGCTCACAGAAACTGAACAACCAGGGAGCTTGCATAGGACTGACCCAGGTCTTCTACATATGTGTTACAGTTGTGAGGAAGAAGTTGCTCTTCTTCCTCACAGCCTTAGTCATGGGTTATGAGGAGTTCCTGATCTCTCTAACCAGAGGGCCCATGCTATCTTTTTCTTAAATTGAGCACGGAAACCCAATGTTGGGATTTCAGAGGAGGGCATAGGATGTTTTGATTTCCTTTCCATAGCTCTGGACCAAGTAAGACAGAGATAAAGGAATAACGCTGACCAAATTCCTTCTTGTGGGACTCCTAGCAGTGGGAGCAGGGTCACTCTGACTCTTTTGCCTGATTTAGGGACCTTTTTCTTGGACTGGGTTCCTCCTCAATGCAAGGGGAGGTGTCTAGTCTTTTGGTATGCCATGGTTGTTTGATATCAGCGGGAGGTCTGCCCTTTACTGAAATGGGTAGAGGGGGGATTCTGGGGGGAGGGACTAAGGGGATAGGAGGGAGGGGAAATTGTGGTTGGGATGTAAGATGAAAGTGTGTGTGTGTGTGTGTGTGTGTGTGTATTTTAATCTTTGGGTTGGAGATCTAGCAGAGGTTAAGAACATGTCCTGCACTTCTAAGAGCTGGAGTTTGATTTCCAGCAGCCATGTCAGATGGCTCACAGCCAACTGAACTTCAGCTCCAGGGGCTCTCACCCCCTCTCCTGGCCTCCATGAGCACAGCACTCATGTGTACACACTCCTGCCTCACACAGCCTAACTTAAAAAGTAACACAAAAATTAACAACAACAAAAAGAAGTATTTATCTGTGTCTGAAAAGATCAGGATTATGAAATAAGATTTAAATCATGAAAGATTATCAGGTTTCTTCCAGATGAGCAATGAGAGGGGATGTGCAAACTTAGGCACTGCAGAAATGGCCAGCAGGGTACTTATATTCAGTCCACTCAAAACTGAAATGGACAGCAGGGTACTTATACTCAGTCCACTCAAAACTGAAATGGACAGCCGGGTACTTATACTCAGTCCACTCAATGCTGAAGCTTCAAGGACCAGATCAGCGGTGCTTTCAGCCCAGTGTTGTTACCTGTATACTCCAGAACTCCACCCACACAGCAGTATCCCAGTGTGGTCTATCAATAATTCTGGCTGGGAGAACACAGCTTAGGCCAAGCATCTGGCAGCATAGAACTTCCTGGCTCCTAATACACAGTGAGAGGACTTGCTTGCCTGTCACAGACAGTGTAAGAAAAACAGTGGCCTCTGTACAACCCTGGTGAGATGGAGATTGTGAGCAGGGTTCTCTGTAAGCAGGCAGGGGCACAAGGAAGAGATGTTGAAGAACGTGTGTGTGTGTGTGTGTGTGTGTGTGTGTGTGTGTGTGTCCCTGTGATCTTTTTAGTAGGCGTTCCGTGAGAAAGGAAGGTTCTCATTGTCCCTGAAACTTTAAGCCCACTCAGTACACATTGTTCTGGCGATGTGTAACTGTACTCTGTCAGGCTGGTGACTCCCATCTCTCCCTCCCAAGGTCTCTCCCTCCCTCCGATGCAGATTCTCTTTCCTTGCTGTGTGTTTTCAAGATTAAGAGAGCTGTCTCACAGTCTTCACGATGCCTGCAATTTAGTGTCCTTGATTTTTCCTTTAAAAAAAAAACAGTTGAAAGAAGATCTACAGTTTAATTAGCAAGGACCTGTAACCTGTCAGACTACCATGCTTTTAATAGCTACAGAGGCATGGCTGTAGGAGAGAGAGGACTAGTCTCTCCAGAGAAGTTCTGACTCCAGGAAACAGGCTCAAGCCTACAGCCTCATGTCCCCACTGTGGCTGCTGGATTTGCCCTTTGTCTTGGCTTATGTTCTTGGCTCCTGCTTGGACTAGATGTTTTGGTTGACTGACTTCAGTTTCTTCCTCATTTCCTTTGCTTCCATGTCACTGTATCTTTAGTGTTAGAAGTATACCAACACCTTGGCAGGAGAGAGAGGTAGAGGAGGTTTACTTAGCCAACATGCAGATTCTGGGGTCACACATCAGTCTTCTGCCTTGTTAGGTTTGTGATCTGGCCCAGAAATCAGTCTGACCAAGAAACTCAGAGTGTGAGAAAGGAAGCCCACAGACCCTACTGCAAAAAAACGCTGAAAAGTACATTGCTGTGTGCTCGGCTTATGGCTACTGCAGAATATGACCTTGACCCATTTCCATCCATTCTGTTGTCACTATTGTCATCTGGGTCCCGAAAGCTCCAAGTGCCTTGCAGTCCATAGGCTGAGGTAAGTCATACACTAGGATGTGTTCTGAGAAATAATTAAATCATCAGTATGTTTTGAGATGAAAAGGGGCAGCCTGATGACACTGTTAGCATGCACTTTCCAGAAGGCTGGAGATTTCTCTCTGTTCAGTGGCTAATTACTCTCAGGCTCTGTGTCTCATGCTGGGAGCCACTCCCTAAGGAGCTGTGAGTTTTACAGAGGTCACTCTCGATTTTGACCCTCAATCAATCTGTCAGGAAGCTGATTGTCTTTGTGGTATGTACTGTCTATAATGAGCATTTTTTGGTATTTACTCACTAAGAGGAATATGGTCTGAAAACCTTACTTCAAGTCACCCTGAGAACCACATACAAGTGTTTACTGAGATGGTAATGTTGAGCTCCACTTATCCCCAAGAGCCATGCCCCAAGTCCTTGAGGTGGGGGTGCAGAAACGGAAGACGATATTGAAGCTGTGCATACTGCATTTTGTCCAGATTCCAGCAGTCTTGGCATTTCCTTTCTTTCCTTAGAGAGTCAGTGAGTTTCACCCTTGCACTTAAATTTCTTGAGCTTTCTCTTCGACAGACCTCAACTGACAGCCAGTACCTCTGCACTTAGACTTTGGGAGTCATTCATGAGGAGGATCGAGCACACACGGGGCAGTCGGTAACTGAGTCAACTCCTAGATAGTGAACAGAATGGTAGCGTTTTCACAATGGATACACTGAGCAGAAGGGTGACTTCTATCCAGGAGGCCATGTATCAGGAATAATCGCACAATGCACCATTTAAACTTACCAATTGTCTGTTTCTTGGATGTTAATACGTGATGACCATGTGACACAGTTAACTTTCCTTTTGCTGTGGTGAGACATCATGACCGAGGCAACTTATAGAAGAAAAGAGTTTATTGGGGATTACAGTTTCAGAGGGTTACAGTCCATGGGCATCATGGT
>NW_021604631.1:2913729-2941238 GCF_004785775.1 Grammomys surdaster
GTGTTTGACTGCAGGCAACCGAAGTTACAGAAAGTGAAATATCAATAGTGATGGATAATTTTCAGGGATAATAAACTCCATAAAATTGTAACTGGAACCTTCAGCTTGGAGGGAACAATCATTAGTCATCGTACGGAAAGGGACTCTATTTACATTTTAATGGGGTGTGAGTTATGGGACTTTTGCATTCCTCAAACTACTTGTAACTGTGTTTTCCCCCTGGTATTCTTCTAATTTGAATTTTATTTGTTTTTTAAATTACAGGTATACCTCATTTTACCATACTTGGATTTATTGTACTTTATAAGGCCTTATTTTCAGGCTGTTTCCTTAGGACATTCTTTCACCGAATATTATCCATCTTCATCACTTTTGAGACTCTTAGCTTACCCTGTTGCTTAATGTTCTGTTTAATCATGCTTCGTTTTTTACCACTGTATCTTTCTGTTCACTTTGGGATATATAATTTTATCTATCTGCTCTGGCCATTTCATAGCTGTGAGGTTTTGTAAGCAGTGAAACTGAATTTGAAGTGGACCCTTGGTATTCTTGTTTAGCATAGGAAAATGACTTTTGGTTCTGACGGTGTAGCTGTACTTGCTTTTGTGATATGCTTTATCATTGTCTCGGCTTCTGATTTATACCGTCTTAGAAATAAATAGATTTCACTTCAGGGTTGTCTGAAATCCACACTATCTGCTGTCTGCTTCCTTTGGAAAGCTTTATGATAGACTTGCTCTGTTGAGGTGGCGTTGGCAGGCCACTGGTCTGTCAACATTTTTTAATATAGACTGGGGTAACAGAGTGGTGTGACAAATGAGCCCATAGTTTAAAATCTAAGAAATAACCATTCTTATGAGAAAATGTGTGCCTTATTAAAAATTAGTCTGTACATAGTATTAAATTATTATTGTTATCTATGGGCAGCAAGGAGGGTTGCTTATCTCCTTAGCTACACTCACATGGTGGTTCAGGTCAAACCCCAGTCCTCTGCAAGACAACAAGTGCTCTCAATTACTGAGCCAATCCACCAGCTCCTGGGTTGGCTAAGTTTTAAGGATATTTTACTTGGACTAGACTAGGTATTGTCTAAAGGGCCAAGCAAAATCTGTCTCCATGGTACTCAAAACACTAATACCCATTCTTTCCCTTGGAAAGATGCTGAGCAAGGTTTACTGAAAGAATCCCGTTTTCTAAACAAAGGAAGCCCCGATAGTGACTGTGTTATAGGTCATGGGAAAGCAAGGACAGGTGAGAGTTTGCTGAAGATGGTGACATTGTTCACTGAGTGAGAATCCTGAAAGGAAGGCAAGTGCCCTCAGGTGTCACCTTGTAGCTCTCAGCCACAGCTGGGGACCTCGCCAGTGACATCAGCTTTCACAAGCTACCAGCTGCTATCTACTATTTATAGTTATTTTAGTTATTGTCAGTCACCTCTTTGTTTACTTCTGTCCATTTTTATGGTCTGGTGAAGTCTATAAACAGACTTTATCTTCTATGTTTGAAAAAAAATGAAAATTACATTATTACACTTCATGGATGAATGCTTATTTATTTACTAGCTCTGAGTGACTCATGCCTTTATCCATTCATAGGCACCTCTTACTGAGAATTTTTGAGCTTCGGTGTCACCTCAAGGTAGTGGGAATCAGCTGGCAAAAAATCTTTTATTTATTCTTGGAGAATTTCACACATGTATGTGATGCACCTTGAACATATCAAACCCAATCTCCCTCTTCTGTTTCCCTGGAGACTCCCCTCTGCATCCTCTTCTTTTTTAGAACCTTTAGGTTCAACTAGCACTGCTTGCAGGAATAGCGACTAACCTTGTTCACTTCCTATCATGCAGGTCTGATGCAGGTGACCAGAGAGGGCTTTGAGTTCCTGAATACAGAAGCTGTGTAATAGACAGAAGACCGTCCTTTGTACTGCTCCTCCCTATCTTCCAGCTCTTACATTCTTCCCCTTCCTCCTCCATGCTGTTCTGGGAGCCTTGGGGGAGTGGGTATTAATGTCACATTTAGGGCCAAGTACTCCCCAGTCATCTAGACTCAGTACTTTGACTAGTTATGAATCTGAGTTATTTTGTGCCCAATGCAGAGAGAAACTTCCCTGGCCCAGGTTGAGAACAACACTAATCTGTGGGTAGAAACATTATTATTTAGAAAGTATTTTTTTAAAAAAAGATTTATTTATTAAATGTGAGTATACTGCAGCTGTCTTTAGACACACCAGAAGAGGGCATTGGATCCCATTACAGATGGTTGTAAGCCACCATGTGGTGGCTGGGAATTAAACTCAGGACCTCTGGAAGAGCAGTCAGTGCTCTTAACCACTGAACCATCTCTCCAGCCCCAGACGGTGGTTTGATAGTATGTCCATTTGTTCATTTAATAAGAAAACTGTGACACCTGCCCTTCCCAACAGTGATGTCACTAGTGCACCATTGGGCAAGTCTTGACAGGCAAGTTGATGTTGTAGCATTTGGGTTTCACTGAGTAACACCACTGACAACTTTCCATCATTCCCAGCAACCTACACGGTATCTTCTGGCACTATGGAAGCTAGACACCAGGGAGAAAGTATGCAAACGAGTCCCAGCTTGACTTCTTTATGTCCTTCAACCAAAGTGTGGTGTGTTTTTAGTAACAGGGTTTTATCACCCTGTTATAGAGATTCTTATTCATTAACTCTCCTGTTCTGGAAGAATTATTGTTAACCCGTTAGAGGTACCAATGTTCAAACTGCTTTAAAAAATATTTTTAAAATTAGGTTCTGTATGAGTTTTTCCATACAGGTTTATTTTGGTTAAGCCCCACCAACCACTGCTCTACCCTGTCCTTTAATCCACAAAGATTATTATTATTTACATATCATAGCAATGAACCTATCAATGAATAATCCACCTAACCCTTCAGTCTTCTATCTACCTATCTATCTATCTATCTATCTATCTATCTATCTATCTATCTACCTATCTATCTATCTATCATCTATCTATCCATCTGTATTATCAACATCCATCTATCCATCATAAACACACACATAAAAACACATATCTATTATTCATCTTTCTATCAAGAAATTGGCTCATGTTGCTATGAAAAGACGGGTGGCTCATAATCTCCAGAGAAGGCTGCAGACTGGAGAACTGGGGAGGAGTTGATACTTCGGAACTCTGACCTTTGAAGGCAGCCTACATGGATGTTCATGTTTCAGGTGTTCCTTGTGGAGGTCAGAGAACAACTTTGAGAGACTTGATTATTTCCTTCCATCACGTGGGTTTTTGGAGTCAAACTCAGGCCATCAAGCTATGTCAAGTGCCTTTATCTGCTGAGTCATTTTGCCAGTCCCCAAATCCTTGCTTCTTGGAGACAGGGCTTTCATCTGATTTGACAAGAACTATCTGCATTCTAGAGAATAATATGTTATACCAAAATCTACCAGTTTAAAATTTCCATCTCATTTAATAAAGAATTCTAAAATTATGTATTTACTTATATTTTATTTTACTTTTTTGTGTGTATGGATGTGTTGCCTGCAGTCTGTGAACCATTTGCAAGCTTGCTTGTAGTGGAGGCCAGAAGAGGGCATTGAATCCTCTGAAACTGGAGTTACAGATGGTCGTAAGCTAGGACTGACTAGTCATAGCCTCATACTCCCCGAGCCAAGGAGACAGCTTTAAGGATGGAAACACAGTTAAGGTTAGAATGTGTAACTTCCCCCATGGGTGGGTGTGTTAATACACTTTCTGTCCAGCAGGTGGTGCTGTTTTGGAGGCTTGTGGAGCCTGGATCGAGGAAGTAGGGGTAGCTAGGGGTAGGCATTTGAAGGCTGTATTATTCTGGTTCTGGCCTGATTTTTCTGCCTTCTGATCTGCTCATGCTTGTCTACTCCTGTCACCTTGGGCAGAGGCGGACCAGTGGTTCTGCCTTCCCTGCCAGGCTGGACACCAGTGCTTCTGGAAACCTGAAGCCAAAATAAGTTTTTTCTTCCTCATGTTGCATCTGTCGGGCATTTTATTAATTTATAAAGGCAATGGAAAAAGCAACTGGTGCAGTGTGACCAAGAGCCAACGAACATCAGTATCGCCAGGCATGTGGGGTGGGACCGCCAGGACCGAAGCTTTGTCTCACCCTTCAAGCCTGGACGCTAAGGGCTCATCATAAACCTGGGGCTGTAGAGGGCGATCTCTGTTCCTGTATGGGAAAGCTGCCTTGAAAATTCAGCCAAGTCACAGGGAATGAAAACGTGGCCGAGGGCTGGAGAGTCAGAGTCAGTTTCTTGCAGACACTGGATGGACATTATTTGAAAATCTCGATCCAGCCAGTGTGATTCATGCTTTGTTAAACCGTATAAACAAATACATTCACTTCCCTGCTTGCACTACTTTGTGTTTCTGTCACTGGCACCTGAAATAATTCTGATTAATACACAATGTGCTGGGCACTGTTGTCGGTGGCTCCTAGAGGCAGCCACTTTTAATGATGTTTACCTGATTCTATTGATATTTTTCTCCATGTATCTGAGCAACAAACCTTTGATGCTGTTTTGTGATTGATTTTAGTCAGCAGGCACTGACTTCCTGTCACAGTGAGTGAGGAGGCCCCGCCCATCCCATACCACACTCCCCACCCCTACTCTTTACAATGACATTACAATCCATGGCTAACTCAGGGGGTATGGTTGACATTATCATGAGGTTATAAGCCTGATGTATAGGTGAAGCAAATGCTCCTCTCGGGTTAGGCTTTTTTTTGTGGTATAATTTTGATTTTTCTCATGATGAATAGTGAGCTAGATTTTTTGTCTTTTAGTATTCTATACATGAATTGTTAGACATGTTTTTTTTTTTTCTCCTAAATGGGTCAATGTATCTGTCAGCCATCCAGAAAAGAATGCTGCATATGTTACAAATCTTGCTGTCTTTGTCATCCTCATGCCTTCTTCCCAGTCACTGTTTTCTGAGTTGCTGTGGGCTACCTGCTCTAGAAAGCAGGTGCGCCGCTGCTGTCCCGGGACTTCTTCCCACCCACTGTTTGAGAAGGAAAGTACAGTGTATGATAATGTGTACATTTTGAATTCAAAACCCTTTTTGGTTTTCTCTCTTAACTTACTAAGCTACACATTCTAGAGGCTTCCTTATGTAGGAGGAGCTAAGGTAGGAGGAGTAAGGAGAGGAAGAGGAAAAGGAAGAGGAGGATCGAGGTGAAGGGGAGGACAGAGATGTAGGAGGATGCAGGTATGGAGAGCAGTCATGGGTAACAACTTATATTTAGGTTAGCTAATTGGGAAACACCTCTAATTGTATGGGCATATTGTTATTGAGCATAATCAAACATATAAAGCCTTTGATTAATATTTAAGCATTAGAGTCTCATTTTCTACCCGGCCCACGTGGATGGTGTGGGCACAGCCCAACAGTGTGGAGACAGCTTGGAAGATTGGAAGAGCACCTCCCACGCTGGTATCTCATGGGTGGCAGGGCCTGTGTCTCTGGCTGGCCGTTTCTAGCTGCAACACACACTTGGCCTCTGGCCGGGGAACATGGTGGTAGAGCTAAGCAGAGTTCTCGCTGCTTAGATAGTCGGCTCAAGAAAATGCTGAATTAAATATTCTGCAACATCCTTAAAAGTTTTTTACTGGAAATAATTTTTAGCCTGTGCATAGTTTTATATGTTATTTTCATATTTTTTGAGTATGTCCAGTTATTTGTGTGTGTATGTGTGTGTGTGTGAAATACAGACAGAAAATGCTTTTCTGGGGCTAGGATATAATAAGCATATTGGTAGAGTATTTGCTTAGCACATATAAAACACTGAGTTTGATCCCCAGCACTGCTAAACCAACCAACCAACCAACCAACCAACCAACCAACCAACCAACCAACTCAAACTGACAACCAACCCTGGGAGAGCTGTGCTAGCGTTCCATTGTGCTCACCTGTACCCAGTGGCTGCAGAAAGGGAAGGGCTCAGGCTTTTCTGATGAACGTGATCCTGTTCTCTTCACAGCTGCTGGTCCCTAACTCCAGGATTACGTGATTTGAAGGTTTAAATAAACCTTACTGCGCTTTTGATAGGCATTTGGAATGTTGAGACTCAACTGAACCAACCTTCTTTTAATATTATTTCTAGCATAACTTCCACTGGTCTAGTTCCCTGCTCTGTTGGAGAACTACAGTAGTCAGGTACTGGCTGGCCTCCCTATTAGCTCTCCAACATTCTGTTCTTTTTCTGTTTTCTATTAGTTAGGAGATTTCCCTGAAATGTTTTGTCCAGGTTATCCTACTTTTAATTTTTACCAACTCCTGTTGGGTGGTTCATTAAAATCCCACCATGTTCTTCTTTATGGACACATCATCCATCAGAATGATGATTGCAATTTTTCTGAATGTTATCCAACTGTTATTTACATTTTTACTAAAAATTCTGAGTGGAAGGTGCTATGGGTTTCAAACAGTTACCTCTTAAGTGTTGAAGTCTTTCTTTTCATATACATATTATATAAAGTTGCTGTGGTGGTTTGAATAAAAACGGCCTCCATAGGCCCATAGGGAATGATGCTATTAGGAGGTGTGGCCTTCCTGGAGTAGGTGTGGCTTTGTTGGAGGAGTGTCACTAGGGAGTGGGCTTTGAGGTCTCAGAAGCTCAAGCCTGGCCAGTGTGTCACTGTCACTTCCTGCTGCCTGTGTATCTAGATGTAGAACTCTCAGCTATCTCTTCAGCACCATCATGTCTGCCTTCATGCTGTCATGCTTCCCACCATGATGATACAAGGACTAAACCTCTGAATTGTAAGCCATCTTCAATGAAATGTTTTCCTTTGTAAGAGTTACCATGTTCATGGTGTCTCTCATAGCAATAAAATCCAAATTAAGACAGTTGTCTATTTCATATACTCAGATGAGGCCCTGGACTGAACGCTGATTGGATGACTACTATCTGTTCTCTTTTTCAGGAGTCTCTCCAAATCTGGGGGGCCCCCCCCCCGTGTCAGCACACTAATTGCTGTTCTGGGCTCTTTAGTTTCCCCTTGCTGTTGAAGTCTTTCTTTTCATATACATATTACATAAAGTTGCTGTGGTGGTTTGAATAAAAATGGCCTCCATAGGCCCATAGGGAATGACGCTATTAGGAGGTGTGGCCTTCCTGGAGTAGGTGTGGCTTTGTTGGAGGAGTGTCACTAGGGCGGAGAGCAGCAGGAAGTGAAGTTTCTCTAATCTTTTGCCGCAAGGAAGGTGCAGTAGCTGAGGTATGTAAGGATGATGATAGTCTCACCAGTCAATCGGATTTTTTTCTTTATCTTGTGCTTCTCATGTGCAACCTGTTTTGTACTTGAACCCATTCTCTGGGCAAGCCTGTACTGCATGTTTAGAGCCCACAGTTGCAGATATAAGTACGTCAGTTCTTGCCAGTCCTTTCTTCTTCTGTGCTGCCACTCAGCTTGTGACTGCTCCGATGTGCTCCACAGAAGCAGGTGGCTCAGGTTCTTCTACGTTTCTTCAAAAATTCTATTGGAATAACTCTGAATAATAGTGCTAATACTATTATTCTGTTTAAAAATATAGTGAAGAGGGCTGGAGAGATAGCTCAGCAGTTAACAACCTTGGCTACATTTCCAGAGGACCAGGGTTCAATCCCCAGCACCCACACGGCAGCTCACAACTACCTGTAACTCCAGTTCCAGGGAATCTGACACCTTCACACAAGACATACATGCAGACAAAACACTAACCAATGCTTGTTTAATAAAAAACACCACTAAAAATTTCAAAATATATAGAAAAACAATACAAAAGTACCATTCAATATCTGCAGTGTGTGTGTATTTGATGTCGACATATAGATATGCATATATCTCATGATGGCACGGAATGTTCAGCCTTTCTGTCTTAGCCTCTCATGTGCTAGGATGGTACATGCTTGATGTCATTTTTGTAACCAAGCAGCCACTGTAAATATTACATACAGGAATCTTTACACTCTACCTAAGTGGAAACAAGGAGTCTGAGATGGTGCATCTTGGGAGTAGCCTATGTATCTGCTCAGCAGATTTACGCTCAAAAAGAGGCTTTGTTCTGACATCAAAAGATCAATAATATATATGAACAGGTTTTAGGTTAAAACATTGGAAGAATGCATATATCTTTTCTCAGACGTTTCTGTCTCACCATCCAACTGCTGGCCTGAATTACAATAGTCATAATGTTTGTCCTGTTATCCTAAGCTTGTCATTAATACTGCCTGATTAGAGTAGATATACTATGCCTTTTCTTCTCTCAGTTCTCCTTGCCTGCACCAGCTTCTGGCTTACCTAGCAGGTCCTCTATATTTGTCTAATGAATGAATGGCATTTATAATTTAACAACTATTTGTCATGGTAGGTTTATTGATCCCCTTTTTATCAATAAGGGAATTGAAGCTCAGAGACATTAAGGGAATTGTTAACTCTGTAATGACTGAGCAGGTATGGAAAATGGAAGATAGAGTGGATTTAAATTATAATAGTAGAATTTTGCTACTTTCTTGAGTGTGACTGGAAGAATAGACAATATCTTTTAGGAGATCCATGCTGAAGTATTTTGGGATGAAATATTATTACTCTTGTACTTTCGTTTAGAAATATTTTAATGGGCTACTGCAATGGCTCAGTGGTTAAAGGTGATTGCCACCAAACCAGAGAACCTGAGTTCGATCCCCAGGATCCTCATAGTGGGAGGAGAGAGCGAAGTCTCATACATTGGCCTCTGACTTGTACAACTATGCCATGGCATTTTACTCCTTTCCCAATAAGTAACTGAGTATAATCTAAAATTAAAATCTTCTTTTGAACTCAGGCCCTTGTGTATAGTAGGCAAGTTATCTACCCTTGAGTTTAACTGTTAGCTTCAGTTTTGTATGCATATAGGTGTATATACAGAAGTAAGTCAGTTAACGGTAATAACAATAAATAATGAATCTAGGACAAAGGCATATGAAGTTCATCGTTCCTTCAAAATTTCTGCGTTTTGAAAAAAAAATTATCACACACTGGAAAGCAAAAAGAAGAAAGAGAATATGATATCAGATTGAAGTTTGTCCAACTCTAAAATACAATAAAGTAAATATCATAAAGTAAAAGTCCAGAAATTGTTCAGAAAGTCTGTGTTTGCCAAACAACATTTACTATAAGAATTGGGAACTAGGCAGTTTGGAGAGTTCAATTAAGACTATTTAACCAATAATGCTGAAGGACTTCCTATATAGATACATCCTACAAAATCAGAGCAAGAATTGACTGAAAAGTTCACATCAATAAAGGAATGGCAGGGGACCAAAGGCCCAGAAACACTGTTGAAGAGACTGGTGTGTAATACTGGAGAAGAGCTCAGGGAGACAGCAACGTCTTCTCCGTTGGTAGCATGAAATGCTCAGAAGATGCCGAGTCTTGTCCTGTGCAGTCGTGGGTTCATAAGGAATGGTTATGCAAAGATTTCAAGGAATAATAACAAATGTCTCAACATGCAATGATAATCTCCTGTCTGAAAGAGACACATGATTTGTGGTTGAAGGTACCCAATGAGCTGGGAATGATTTAACAGCTATTTGACAAAGGACAAAGCAGATGACTTCAGTGATTTATAAAATAATTTTAAAGTTTTGTGATTCTGCATAAATTTAAAAAAAAACCTGAAGATAGATCCAACCAAAAAATTTTAGAATATTGTATATAGGACTCAATCAAAAAAAAAAATCTAAAGGGAAGGCATGCTAAATTTCCATAAATGAAGCTGAACATTGATTCAAGGTCTTTGCTCACAGCCAGTCCTAGGACGTAGAGGGTGCCTTATGCAACGGAGCTCACTGAGTTTAATTGAGAAATGAACTGTCCTTGAGGAAAGAGAGATTGGCTTGAGAAACACAGGCAGATAATGTTCTGTCTCGGTTCATCTCCAGCAATATACTAATCTCCAATTAAGCACTATCTGAGGATAAAGAAAGACTCACAGGGAGATGAAATTAACGTCACGAAACCTAACACTTCCTAATTTATATTCCCTGTTTCTTTTTCCCTCTTGGGAGGCTGCTGGGATTGACAGAATCACATACACATGAACTAGGAAACGTGACAAGAAACTTTTGCTAAATCATTTGACCAGCATGTGTATATTACAAAAAATAATCTGTCTTATAATCAACATGAGGCTAGGTAGATGTCTCCAAGACAACTAAAATTATTCCCTATATTCACACTGTATGAAATTTGAAGACAAGCGTAAAAATCAATTGAGTATCACCCAGAGTGCTGGGGACCAGAGTGTTACAGATTTGGGAGGGTTTTGAGTTTTGGATGTCAGAATAGTCTTTATCAGTTTGTCATGCTTAATACAAAAATCTACAGTCTAGTGTGTCCTGCCGTTATTTCAGAGTTCATATCCTTTTAGATTTTTGGAGAGTGCATGATTTTGAATTTTTTTTTTTGATTATGGCTGTTGTGGGTAGCTGAGGAAGTCTTGAGTAAAGAGTGGATGAAATCTCAAGTGAATGAAAGTGTATTGTTGATGTGGGCACAGCCTTGTCAAGGACAAGGTCTCAGATCCGTGGGAAGTTGGTAAACTTTTAACCCAGGTCAGCTATGAAAAGTAGCCCTTCCTTTGGTTTAAGTACAGGTGATCAGTTTATGCAAAAACTAGCAGCTGCCACTTCCTCCTCCATCTCGAGACTGCTTGGATACAGACGCTTCCTACTAAGACTTTCTTCTCCACCCTGTGCTGGATGGTTCCTGGTTCTTGTAGTAGTCAGTGTCACTCCATCTGAGTGTGGACAGCCACCCTGACCCCAGCTTTTCTGTACATGTATCTGTTCTTTCCTCATTCTCTTGCCTGCTCTACTTAGGTTTCCAGACTCAAGCTTCATTGGTTATGGTAGGGTTCTCTACTTACCATCAGGAGGTTTACATCTCTGAATCTATTCTCTGAGGGATGTGTGTGTGTGTGTGTGTTATCACACAATCTTTTGAAAGTTCTTCCTAATACCAGTCCAAATAACTGCGATCTTTTGTTTCTAAAAGTGGAACAAGAGTGTATGTATGCTATGGGATGGATGACAGAGGTAAATAAAGTTCCTGAACTCAGATTTTCACTAGATGATGGCTTCTCCCTCACAAAGCAGGACCTGTACTGTCTGGGTCAGTGACTCATGGCTCCTGGGCTCTGTTTCTCCTCAGATCTTGCCCTCAGTTCTTGGCAGCCAACAGATTCAAACTGCGTGGTCTCTAAACTTGCTTGCTCCTGTTTGCAAGGTTGCTTTCTTTCTTACAGTAAAAAGACAGAAACCAGGATAGTGATCCTTGGTGACCCCCTCCCCCCAGACACATTCTGTTGTCTACCTGCCTCTTGTTAATTTCTTTTTACTTTTAATTGGTAGACAATAATGATATGTATTGATGGGCGCCTTGTGATACGTTAGAACATGTATATAAGGTGCAATGATTCAGAAGGAGCAATTATCATATCCGTCACCTCAAACGCTTAGCATTTCTTTGTGTCGAGCATGTTCAAATGAAATGTAGCTACTTTGAAATACATGATAAATTATTAACTACAGTCTCCTACTTTGCTATAGAACGCCAGAACTTATTTTTCTTGTCCTTGTTTTTATTCCCCATAGCAAACCTCTGTTCATCCATATCTGTGCTTGTGCTTCCCAGACTCTGGCAACCATCATTCCACTCTCTACTTCTGTTAGGCAATTTGTTTCCAGCTCACTTCTTCTTAGGATGCTAAGACAGGGGGGCGGGGCAAGCATACTCTGCAGACCTTACCCTTTGCCTTCTGCATACTTGAGCACTTACCGGGGTTGTTGCTTTTCTTCTTCAATCTTTGCTGTGACAGATTGAGTTTCTTTCTTTAGATAGCTTTTCCTCTGATATGAAAAGTATAAGTCTGTAAAATGGTGGGGTTAGAATTAATAAGTGTCCAGGGATGTCCACAGACTAAAAACATGTATACTCAAGTCAGTGATATTTGCTGCTTGGAAACTCTTCATATTTTAAACAGTAAAAATATATATAATGTCAGTGCTCACCACCACTCTGGAGGTTTGGTCTCAGCTATGATACATAAAAAAAAATCAAAACTAAGGAAGATTCCGTTTTAGTTCACCTAATGAGAGCTGCATTCCACTTTGTTTCTAAATTTACTGTTAATCTCAATCTTGATTTAAGAATTCAAGGTCTGGGGAGATGGCTCAGGGAGTGAGAACATTTGCTCTGCAAATGTGAGCACCCAAACTTGAATCACAAGCACTCACATAAAAAGCTGGGCCTGGCTTCGTGTACTTATAATTCCAATATTGGGGGGGGGCAGGGATTCAGGCAGCTCCCAAGAGCTTGCTGGTTGGTTTTCTGAGCCAGTGAGCTTCCAGTTCAGTGACTGACCCCATCTCAAGGCGACAGTGGAGAGCAATAGAGACAGATACGAACAATAAAGGACTCAAGTTATCTCAACAACAACAACAACAACAGCTGCAACAACAACAATAAATGGAGCTGATTTCCTTAGGGTTTCATATTTCCACCTGTAAGTTCTACGTAAACTGCCTTTTTAACAACAATTTTATGCTTTACAAGATAGAATGGAAATTTTATTTTTCATTAAAAATGCTTCCGATAGTATATTGCATATTGATTCACTGGCTGCCAAAATATTATCTATTCTGATTAACTTCCACAACTAGGATAATTAAAAAAAAAATAGCATTTAGACTTTGGAAGGTGAAACCTCCCAAAGATTGGTTTCCTCTTTTTTTTTTTTTTTTTTTTGGTTTTTCGAGACAAGGTTTCTCTGTATAGCCCTGGCTGTCCTGGAACTCACTCTGTAGACCAGGCTGGCCTTGAACTCCGAAATCCGCCTGCCTCTGCCTCCCAAGTGCTGGGATTAAAGGCATGCACCACCACTGCCCAGCTTGGTTTCCTCTTCTATATCATATCTGAGTGAGTCTACCTTTATTTCTCATGAGGAAAGAGAGCTATGATGCGCTCCTTCAGACATACAGTGACATTTTTGTATAGGAAGAATAAGTGGAAGAGGGTGGCAGAGGGCAGGATGATCACATTCTACTTAGCCAAAATCAGTTTACATAATTCAGTTTTCCCTCTAAGTATACAGAGGAGTAAATAATATAGGGAAAATGTCCATATATATATGTATATATATGTATATATGTGTATATGTATGTGTGTGTACGTGTGTGTGTGTGTGTATGTGTATATGTATACGTATATAACTTTTTTGGTGGTGCTTGATGGATATTCCACCCAGGGCCTCCAGTATGCTATGCTCATGTTTTCCCACTCAGCTCTATCCACAGTCTCTGCACATATTCTTTCCATGTATGTGCAGATAACAGAGTAGGACACTACACGTGAACCCCCAATACAAGGACACACATGGTTGGGCAGCAGTAGTGGTGACAGCATAATGGAAAGGTAGAACTCAGCTTAGGACACTAACTTGGAGGCAGAGCTGATGGGTTTGCCAGTAAGATATTCATGTATTTCTAATCCTTCATCCTCCCCTCTCTCCACCCCGTCCACTTTCTACTTTTCTCTCTGGCATCCTCCCCTCTTTTCTCCCCTCTCCCCTCCCCACCCCCACATGTGTGTATAGGATGGAGTGTTTAAGAAAGACAATAATCAATTATCATTGATTCACTGCATTCACTAGGGACTAATGTGAAGCAAGACGGACCATTATCCCTAGTGTTATAGCGACAGGGGAGACAAATTATAATTAATGAATACCCATAAATAAACTGTAAAAATATTACATTGCAATAGTTTTTCAAGGGACGGACTTTTCACTGCTATATAGGATGACTGGGCGAAGAACACAGGGAAAGCCTTGTGTTAGATAAAATCTAACTCTGCAGTGATATGCAGAAGGAACAAACACCCCATTTTCTTTAGATGACCCGCTGCCTTATCTGGGGAGACTATATAAGCAAAAGAGTCAGCATGTACAGAGAGAAGCCCCACTCCTATCTTCCTCTTCCCTGGTTCCCGTGGCCTGCAAAGATTAAAAAAAAAATGTGGGCACCAGAGAGACAACTCTGAAGCTCCCACAGGCTGCCTAGTTTCTTTGCTCTGGATTGGGAAGGTGGAATGAAGCCTGTACTTTCAGTACTTTATAAGTTCAGTTAAAAAAAGAAAACTTTCTTTCCCATGAGTTGGCTCACTGAGAGGTAATGATGCTGTTTCTCCTACTTCTTTAACTATAATACTCTTGTGAGCCTTTCTTCACTCACATCGAGACAGGCTTGGAAGGATTACTTGCATAGGCTTTAGCATCCCAGCATCACCAGTCTGATGTTTGGCCTTACCAATTACCTGCTGTGTATGTGGTAAGACCTTGAGTCACTTTCCTGAGGCTCAATTTGCTCACCCGTGAAATAGAGCGAAAGTAGGAAGTGTTCTGCGGTGCTGTTTGTGGACCACGTCAGCTGATAGATGCTACACTGTGCTGGGATGTTGTGCTAGAACAAAATATGGAGGGTTGTGCAGCTCAAAACAACACCAAATGATTACTCCATACTTTCAGAGGTCAGGAAGCTACAAAGGATTACACTGGTCTATCAAGTCAAGCTGTCAGCAGGGCTGTGCAGGTCTCTGGAAGTGCTAAGGGAAGTTCCCTGCCCTTTGCGGCTTCTGAAGACCACTTCCTTCATTGTGTGATAGTCCTTTCATCTTCAATGTCAGGGACAGTGTCTCTCTGACTGCAGCTTCTACCCCTCACCTCATTCTATGCTTTTTCTGCCTCCCTCTTTCACACCGAGAACCTTTTCCTATAGTACAGAGACTGGAGAATCAGCCGACCACTGAAAGCTATGGCTCTACTTTTGGAGGCTGAGAAGCCTGCAGTCAAGGCACTAGTAACTTCGATATCCTGGCAAGGATGATTCTGTCAAAATGACAGCTGCTACCTCATCCTTTAGAAGGGACTAAGGATGTGGAAGAAAGGGTTTGTCCAGGTCTTTTGTAAGTTATGAATCCCATCCATGAAGGAGGGGGCATAGCTTAATCACTTTCCCACCTCTTAGTACTATTCCCTTGAGGATAAAGTTTGAACATGAATTCTGAAGGGGCGCACAGATGTTCAAAGCAGGAAATTCTCTTTGGATTACTTTGGGCTCACCTGGATGATCCAGAATAATCTTCTTATTCAGAGGACTGTTGATTGGCAACTTTAATCCCTTCTTGTCATGTAAGGAAACAGATCACAGGTCTGGGGATTGTGATGTGGGCATCTTGGGGAACCATTGATCTGTTCTCCATGGAGCCTAACATAGACAGCTATGGTTGAGCCTGGTGAACTGCTGTCACTGATTAAAACTATGCAAGTAGAAAGCCCACTGATGACCACTGACACCCAGCAGCACATGGCTTGATAGGTGTTATGAGTGATGTGGGAATGGCTGGCAAGGAAGACTCACACTTGGCCATGAGGATCATGAATCAGAGAAGGACCTATACAAGTAGGGTGTCAATTAGGCCTTTATGTTTGGTCAGGCTAGGTCTAAGAGAGGTGGTGGAGAAAGAACCCCTTGTTGCTTTATCCAGTAGAAAGACTATTAACCTACTATATATAGGTTAATAACCTATTACAACCTATGAAACTATTATACAATTCATAATTTTCCAATAGCCATATCAAAAAAGCCAAAAACATAAGTGAAATTAATTCTCATAGTGTATTTTATGTAACCTCAGATAATCCAAACATTATGATTATAATGAGACCATAGAAATATTTTACATCCCTCTTCCCCACAAATTAAGTCTTCAAATCCATTTTGACTTTGCATGCACAGCACATCTCGGTGGGAACTGGCCACAGCTCAAGGAAGAGCTGAGTAGTGAGTGGCGTGTGTCTATCGGTGCTGTGATGAGCGGAAGTAAGTGGAGAGGCGACGTGGACAGAAGCAAGAAGATGGGAAGTTCAGAATGGATTTGGGGACATGGCGGTATGAGAAGGTGAGAAAGAAAGGTAAATGTCATGGGAGGCCCAGAGTGTTATGCTGGAATGTTTCCACTTAATTTGACAGGAGGCCACTAAAGGAAAACCATTAAAGCTTTTGGGTAGAAAAATATTTGGAACAGCTTGACAGGTGCTGTGCAGGAAATGTGCTGTAAGATTTACACACAATCTCCTTTTAGAGGCTTTAAATCTTGTTGAGGGCTAGAATACCTGCATTAAAACAGTATTAACAACTAGGGATAGAGCATCCCCAGGCCAGATCATCAGTAGAAGTGATGAATGCCGTACAAGTAGAGAGAAAGGGTTCCCTAAGGGATGAGCTGTTAGGGAGCACAGCATGAGAGAGGCGGGTTGGACTTCAGCTCGATTTGGAAGGAAGAACATAGAGTTATTTTATAGCCTTGAAGGTCAGACATCCAAAGTGAATGTCCCCAGGGTGAAACCAATCCTAAAGGGTGTTTCCTTGAGGTTGTATGAAAGATTCTGTTTACCAACCCTTTCCCGCTTGCATTCCTTGCAAGGGTACCTGCGTTCTTTGGCTGGAGCCCACTTCATCTATAGGGCCATGACTTTGACCTCTGACCTAGGCAGTGGGAGGGGAATAAGGGAAAGGCTGGGTGGTATCTAGAGTAAGAAGTGGCTGGCTTGAACCCTGAGTGTGAGTGTTATAAACTTTATGGAGTGGAGTGGTAAAATACGGCAGAGAAGAGGTCTAGCCTGGGAACAGCAAGAGTTAATAGTAGTGAGCTGGACTCATGTCAGATTTTGGTAGAGCCAAACAACTGGGATAAATTTTAGAATTAATTTCTAAAAGGTAAGAGCCCCCCTCCACCCCTTACTAATGATTTAACCCAGGGTGATGACATGTCCTATGCAGCTTGCTTTCGAGTAAAGCTGGCAGGGGGGGTAGGTGGGACTGGTTGGAGTCCAGTGAGACTGAAGACTGGTAGCCCAGATAGACATCTATCACTGTAGCTCTGATACAAGACTCAGGGTAGTAACCAGGGAGGGAGAAGTCTGCTGATCATTAAGAATTTAAGGCAAGAATAAGAGAGAAGCTACCGCCTCCCTCGACAGATGCTAATAGGAGTGGCGTGACCAGAGCACTTGATGCCTGGCAGTGGTGTAATGAGTGTTAGCCCTAAAGATTTCATAGTAATTTGTATCATGTCAGCAGACCCGTTTTTATACAGTAATATTGGCCAGTTTGCAATATAAAAGAAACTCACCAGGCTGACGCTGAGTCAGCCCTCTTTCAAAGAAGATAAACTTTAATACTTTAATACTACCCGGGAAGATCTCTTGACTGTCATCTGTGGTATAAGCATTCACTTAGGACAGGAGAGGGTGTTTCTTCTTTTCACAAAGCATCTAGATGAAAAGAAATCCTATAATAATCAAAGGAAAACTAAAATTCTAATCCTTCTCTTGTCTGTTAAGATAGTGAAGTATAAAACTACACTGTAGCCTTCTCCATTGACTGAACCCCCTGGGGTCGATGCTCCAGGGCTGAGGGTAGGCTCTGGGAATAATTGATGGAGCTATTTATATGCCTGTGGTGTTAAGCACTAAGCCCTGGAAGAGGCAAATGAATGCTGTCAGATCCCTTTAAAGAATGATGGAACAAATCATCACAGGCTCAGCAGAATGAGACAGTCATGTGCTGGATAAGGACATTTTAGTAATACCATCATACAATAGCCAAGCAATGTCAGTTCATGTAAGAGTACACTATAATGCTGGCCACATTTCTCAGAATACATTCCTTGCCTCATAACATAGGGTTATACTGGAAAGGCTGCATAGGCCTGTCAGAGGGCAGAATTATTGTAGTATTGGAGGATGTTTGAATAGCTCAGCGTCTCCACCAAACCTAGAATGGCTGAGTGATCAAGTTAGATGCTAATACAAACCCTTCTCTTTCACTACTGGTACCTGTATGAGCAGAGAAGAGTAAAGCTCCAAGGGAAACAGCTACCGACTGTTGTCTTGATTTGAGAGTCGTGCTTGAGTGACCCTGAGCTAAGCTCCCACATTTGATGTGGAGAGTCAATAGTGTCATAGGTAGATTTTGAGGTCCTACTGGGTGCTCAACGAGCTCTGTAATGCATGCTTTCTGCTCTATCATAGCTTGGTCTGATTACATCACCAGAAAAAACCTTTCTTAAATAATCAGCTAATAAGTTGACCTCTCATGCAGAGGTCACCTGAACTAGGGACAGTTCTGGTTTATGCCGATGGCCCTGGAGTAATTTATAATCCTGGTTTGGATGATTAATCAAGTGGTCCTGCCTTTTAGGGTGGTCCTATTTCACAATGCAGACAATTGTCTTCGGATATAGGTTAGCTGAATCCAAAGACCTGTTAGGCCGTCTCCAAAGGAGCTGTGGTGTGGCTGGTAACAAACCGACGTGTTCTGTGTATGCATACTTGACAGTTAGAGTAGTTTGCCTTTCCCATCATTCTGAGCCCAGCTACATTTCTTACAAAACATTTTGTGAGCTTTTTCTTCCTTTCAGTATATACTCTTGGGTGGAGGCTGGGGAAGAGCAAGGGTTGTTCCCACCACCCCAAGCCCTCTTCTGCATAGTAACTTCCTAGGAGGCAGAGTCTCAGCCTTAATTCTTTTATCTTAATTAGACACGGAGTCTAATACAATAACAGGCATAGGTAGCAGTCTAATAAAGAATAAATGCAATTACAGAAACACGGTGATTCGTTCAATCTCATGGCTATGCCTCAAGCCTTTCTGAGCTTTATAGAGAAGACTATGTTTGGTTCAGCAGGCAGGAATGACATTTGCAATTTACTAAACCCTTTGCGCTGTTTCCCTTGACATTATTTATAATATTTTCTTCCTTTATTAGAAAAGTTTCCATAAAGGAGAGTTTTATAAAGAAGTCTTATGAAATATTGTAGGAGGATAATTATTGCTGAAATTAAGATGAACAATTATGGCTCTGAATTAACTTAGACAAGTGATTTGCTTTCACAAGGAAGTGGGAGTTCTTCCTGGTTTCCTTGTGCAGCCTTTGGGCTTGGAAGTAATTGGTCCGGTTGTTGATTCTAAAATATTCACCATTTACATCTTGGATTAGCGGTCGTTACATCTTGAGAGGGACTCTTGGAGAATGTGTTCGGTTACTTGCCTTCAGAGATACAGACCTTAATGGCAGAACTGACTGCAAACAGTATCAGTTACAGTTGAAAACAAAGCCCACACAGCTGGACATTTTTAGCATAACAACCAGATTTTTGGATTTAAAACCGCCTTATCATTTTCTCCAATGAAGATTTCTGATCAAAGATAAAACTGCCACTTACATTTTACTTCCTGCTCTTAGTAAATGCAGATTAAGGTTTATTTTCTGTCTATGAGAGCCAATTTCTCTTTCAACGATTTAACAAGATACAAAGCACCAGGAGATCCCACTACTAATGTTTGGTGGTCCCTATATACCACATGGAAGCCCCACCCCTCACTTTGTTTCAATCTGTCTCTTCATACCCTCTGTGTAGACTGCAGACATGGCTACAAGTGTATAGAGAGAGTTTACTGTGAGCTGGTAATCCTGGGCACTGAAATATTACCCTGAAATCAATAGGCTTTATTTAGAAGTAAAGTGAATGCAATTGTCGTCTCTGAGTGTAAGTATGTCCCTGTGGTGTTGTTTTTTTAGGGCTCCCCAAATCAAATCCTATTGATTAGATACTTTAAAGAACAGAAGTTAGTCTCTCAGGCAAGAAGTCCGAGATTGAGGAGTGGGCATGTTTAATTGCTCTGGAACTGCTTTCTTTGGTGTACAGATGGCTTTTGCTGGATGTTTTACAAAGTCTTTCCTCTATGTCTGCCCATCACTGGTGTCTCCACAGGGAGATGCTTATTACAGACTCGTGCCCTCTCTGCCTCATCTGTCTCAACTAAATACAAGTACCCTTGAGCCAGGTGAGGTGGAGTATGCCTTTAGTCCTAGCGCTTGAATTTTAGGTCAACCTGATCTACATCTCAAGTTCTGGGTCAGCTGGGCCTACATAGTGAGATCCTAAAGATAGGGTTTTTCTTCCTTCTTCCTGCTATCAGGGATTCAGAACATATGGATTTTGGGACACAATTCACTCACAAATGTTATATATAATTCCATACTAGAATAATGCCAGTACATCAGTTTGAGAACGTACTACTTCACACACTAGGTTTATGAGCTAGATCATCCATATGTGTATACTATGCTCTCTCTTCTAGTCCATGATACATATTTGCTCAATGCGTTGCTTCTTAGAAACTTCCAAAGAATTCTAGCCTTTCAAGGGAACTTCAACCTCCATGGAGAGGGACAGATAGACATGTCAGCTTCTCCAGTGACTGGAAAGAGATGATGTATTGCTGCAGAAATCATTCAAAGCTCTCAGATGACATCTTCTGGGAAGAACTGCCTGCAGTGGTCTGGGTACCATCTTAGCTTTCCATGTTACCAGAAAGCTGGCCTGTCTTTTGACCCAGGAGCTGAGTTGTATACCATAGGCATATTCTAAGTAAAGTCCATTCATTGTTGATTGGTGTTACCAATGGTACTGGTGAGGTTCATATTGTAACCTTGAACTTCAGAGCTTGAACTCTCGGTTGTCTGTAGTGAAGACTATGGGCAAGAGTAGTACAAATTTATTAAGAAGTAGATGGAGGTCTTTGGCATTTCTGGATCTATTGTTGTTTGTATCAGTTCTAAAACAAGAGCTGTTGAATGTATGACCTTGAGATATTTTGTTTGTTTAACTGAGAGAAAAAGAGCCTCACTATGTAGCTAGACTAGGCTGAAACTCATTAGACCAGGCTATCCTCAAACTTTATTTCCTGAGTTATAATGTTAGAGCCATGTGCTGCAACACCTGGCCAACCTTCATTTTCAAGCAAATTCTTTTTCTTTTCTTTTTCTAAAAAATAAAATTAAAGTTCCAAATTAAAGATGGTTACTCTTTAAGTAATAATCATATGCAAAACAAAATAGTACTTTATAAAAATCTTGCCATGGAAAGGTTGAATAACTGTTAGTATTAATTTCTACTTCTTCTGATTACCAGTGGGAAATCGTAGAATTTTTTGGTGGGTATGATACATATACTGATTTCCTCTGTATTAGTGATCCCCTTTGGGGGTTGCATATCAGATAGTTATATTGAAACTCATAACAGTAGCAAAATTACAGTTATGAAGTAGCAACAAAATAATTTTATGGTTGGGGTCACTACAACATGAGGAACTGTATTAAAGGGCTGTAGCATTAGGAAAGGTGAGAACCACTGCTCTGTTATACCATTACTAGGCTTGAAATCTGCTTTCAGGCTAAGACTCTAAAGGAACAAATAAAGGTAGCTGTCATCTAATGTCCATCATCACCTCTTAGCATAGCTTATGTGCTTGTTTTTATTAGTTTTGCCTTAGAGTAAGGTTCTAAAGGAGCCAAACACTGGATATATAAATTTTAATGAGACAGGAGAGTTGGAAATATGGGATATTCTACAGAAAAACAGATCGAAGAAGATAAGAAGGGCTGGAGGTATGACTCAGTGGCTAAGAACTTGCTGTTCTTATAGAGGACTCACCCAGGTTTGGTTCCTAGCCCACATGTGAGGTGGCCTACAACCTCCTGAGACTGGAGTTCTAGGGGATCTGATATCCTCTTTTGGCAACTTCTGGTATCTGCATACATGTGGCATATACATATCTGCATACACAGACACTCAATCTCTCACACACTCTCTCTCTGTCACACACACACACACACACACACACACACACACACACACACAGAGAGAGAGAGAGAGAGACAGAGAGAGAGACAGAGAGAGAGAGAGAGACAGACAAACAGACACATAAAATAAATAATCTATTTTAATAGGGTCACAAAAGTGGGCTTAAATCAGAATTGATTGTCCAAATCCAGACTATTGTGTTGGAGGAAGATCAGCAATAAATGGTAAATAATGAATTTGTCTTTGGCCATTTTACATTTTCCTGGGTTAGTAGTTTAGTCACCTTTCTCAGGTAAAGGTGAAGTTCAAGGACTTCAATCTGAGCTTTGCCTTCAGCCACTTGTCTTGAGACCTTGTCCTCTTACATAAAGTCACCCTAGTGAGTAGGTGGTGGGGCAGTAGGGTCCCTTCTTCCCAGACTATCTCCTTGAACTTGCTTTCCTTGCACTTCCTTTCAAGGCTCAGAAGTAAGTCTCCATTTGTTAACAGCTTTCCAATACAATCGTCATCAGAACACATTAAAGCACCAGTGATGAATTTGTATCTCAAAGCAAGCATTTGTGGAAAGAACATTCAGCAAAATGAACTTTTCATACACCAGACAGGCATCTTCCTAATGATTTGTGAAACGCCATTGAAATGACCCTGCGCCCAAATTCTCTCCTCCCTCCCACATAGCCCTAAGTCCCAATCATTAGAGATTAGTTTCCCTAGATTAAAAGACACAAAGTTTCTGAGAGTTCCCTTTGAAAATTAAATCCCTGGGTGTGGGAAGTAAAATATGAAGAAGAGAGGGAGTAATTTCAGCATAAATGAATCTATCTGCTGTCAACAACCCAGTTCCAAACAGGGCAAAGATAGTTATGGATGTGAAGTGAATATTAATGAAGCAAAAGGGGGTGTATCTGGGGAACTTATTTCTCATCTTGAGTGAAGTTCAAGGAAAGCAAGTTCAAGGAGTTAGTCTGGGCGCTACTGTCCCACTACAATTCAATAGGGTAACTTTATGTAAGAGGACAAGAGAGATGGTTGAAGATGAAGCTTGGTTTGAGTGAAGACACTTGTAGTCCTTTTAGAGAGAGCAGTCAGAATCCTAAAACCACAGTGGTCGAGTTAATAAGAGTCTATGCAGGAAGGGAGAACGTGGTTTGCTTGGTGAACTTGGTTTCAAGTTTATAGTTTAGAATTTGATATAGCACTAGTCTTATTCTTAATAACTTAAATAAAAGTTGACATCTACTATGTGTCATGTAGTATGTCACCTATCATAAGTTTTAAAGTATGTATTTGTTGGTTACTTGCACAGTGTGTTGCAAATATTAATTGTCTTGATTTTCAAATTTCTTGGTCTCAGTTATGTCCTCTTGCCATGAAGAGAAACTATGACAAGTTGACTTATAAAAGAAAGCATTTAATTGGGGGCTTGCTTACAGTTTCAGAGGATGAGTCCATGACCTCATGGCAGAAGTAGGCAGGCATGGCACTGGGGCAGTAGCTGAGAGCTTACATCGCATCTACAAGCAGGAGGGGAAGGGCAGGGGAACTTTTTGAAATCTTAAAGCCCACCTCCAGTGACACACTTCTTCCAATAAGACCACACATCTAATCCTTCCTAAACAGTTCACCAACTTGGAAGCAAACATTTGACATATGAGCCTATGGGCTATTTTCATTCAAATGACTATAAAACTTTTGTAGTTGGTATGGTTTTCTTCTCATCTTTTAGATCAGGTGACAAATATAGGTCAAGCAATCCAAGGTCACATAGCTGTCAAGTGATGAACTTGAATTCAAACCTGGACTATCTGGTCAGGTGATTAATTATTGCTCTATTACATATTGAGTCTTCACACATCACATATTGAATCGTCACATATTTATCCTTATAATGCTGTAAATGTTACTTCTTCGGTGGCTCTTTGGTTCAGAAAGTAGTTCATGAAACCAGGATTTCGGGAGTAAGAGCAATTATCCCAGTTTTCATGTGCCTGGTGAATCTTACATAGGTGCAGAACTTTGACATGCCTAAACTGAGGCATTCTCAAGCAAACTAGACCATCTGTTGCCCTGTGCTGTGGGTATGACTGCAGTAAGAACAAACATGGTCCTTTTCTCATAGAATTTATGGCTTAGTCAAGAAGTTGTGTGCAATAGGTAGCCCATGGGCAGGCTGTGCTTCAACAAAGCTTGGGATGAGAGTACCATCATATTTCAGTGTCAATGGGTTGGGCACTCCCGGTGGTAGCAACTACTTGTATGAGTCATACAAGTGTAAGCATGAAAGGAAACAGCAGTTTCTATGACAACAAGTAAAAGAAGAACCAGGGGAACAGTTATCCATCATGCTTTTTTTTCTTATCTGTCTAATCCATTTTCAGTTTCAAGAAGAGATAGGCAGGGGCAATTTTTTTTCTCTTTGGAGTGATTTGTATTGTTAGCATATGATACCATTGATACATAGTAAACAACAGTCAAGACTAACAATAAGGACGCCTTGGTTATTCCAAAGATGCATTCTTGTTACTCTTTAAACTCTGATAATTATGCACAGCACATGAGTATTTTTTTTTAATCCTGCTTTAGTTTTTATAATTTACCGCTGCAGAGAGCCCCAGGAGCTGTTCTTAAAGAGGATTATGGCACTGCATCAAGAAGCCCCTGTCTCTAATCAGCAAAATCCATTGTAGCCAGAAAATTAAAATTAAATATCATTACACATTTCCCCAGAAGTTTAAGGGAATCTGCAGGTTAAAAACTAGAAAGATTAAGAGCAGCAGGGATGTAGTACGTGGGTGATAACTCCAAGGGAGAGTCTCGTCTGGGATTTTGTGATGCGAATAATGCTGCTTATCATTCAAACTCTGCCCAAAGAGCAACAGGGAAAGGAGGACAACGCTATCAAAGCATAGCTGTTGGACAAGGATCCCCACCAACAGCCTCAAAACAATGTGGGCTCTTGCTACTCCTCGAGGTTGCCATCAGAACTTGTTGCTAAGACCGTTTTGCTGAAGACATCACATGCATTAGCTGTAAGATATAGAGAAATCAAGCTGGAACTGAGCTGGAAACTTTCTCCAGGCAGGTTGGTGTGTGTGTGTGTGTGTGTATGTGTGTGTGTGTGTGTGTATGTGTGTGTGTATGTGTATGTATGTATGTGTATAGTTTTACCCAGGTGTGAAACCTCTGAACCACAATAATGACCTGCTTAGTAAGATGTTACCACTTGGGCAAGAGTGGCATGACTGTTGTGGCAACTAGTCATTCTCTGATTGGATCTGAAGCCTGCTCCACAGGAGGGAATTTAGACCTGGCACTGTAAACCCAATCAAAAACCCAGAGCTGAGAAGGTCTTTCTTTGGCCTGTCAGAGGAGTACTTACTATATTTATTTTAGCAGACATGACACCAAACTGCCTTCTAAATATTTATGTTTATACATATAGACGATTGCTATGCTTAGCCTTCTCCAGAGAAGCTTCTCTTTGCAATGAACTGCAGTAAATACGGAAGCTCATGACTGCTTAGAGCATGAGAGTAATTACTGGTTGAGTGTTCGGCCCTATAAGGACACTTGTACCTCCTCTTCTGAAGCCCAGAGAACATTGTGGAAGAGAATGTAGAAAGAATATAAGAGCTATAAGATAGAAAGGTTGTGAAGTGCTATCTTCTGGGCACAACATAGCAAATGCAATCATCACCTCATAGAAGATATGGCTGCCTGTGTGGTGTGTACGAAGTGGGGGGCTTGTTATTAGTTAATCATAGATCAGGGATCCATGCACAGGACTATACCTCACCCAGATGAGACATTAGATACTGTGAATTCTTGGGGAAATAGACTCATTGTCTTCTCCTGTGTATCACTAGGATCCAATGCATAGTTCACAACCCATGATCACACAATTGGTCTTGGTTAACTAGACAAAACAAAATGACTTACATGTAACAAAGAGGGTTGGAAGGGAGTGTTGATTGGATAAGACAGAGAGAGAGAGAGAGAGAGAGAGAGAGAGAGAGAGAGAGAGAGAAATGAGAGGGTAGCACTGAAAGTAACCAGAATGTACTGTATCCATATA
Source organism: Grammomys surdaster (assembly GCF_004785775.1). Classification (NCBI taxonomy): domain Eukaryota; kingdom Metazoa; phylum Chordata; class Mammalia; order Rodentia; family Muridae; genus Grammomys; species Grammomys surdaster. The sequence goes on from NW_021604631.1 coordinate 2,939,571, forward strand.
TGAAATGGTCAAAGAAGAAGACTAATGAAAACAAATATAAAAATCCTACCACAGTGCTCTTTTGGCTCTTAGTAATTTTCAAAACAGCATTGGCTATTTATGTATTGCTGAGAGAAGTGGAACCAGGAGACACCTTAATTTCAGGTCAAATGAGGTAAAGAATGAATAAAAAATGATGTTGTTTTCTACTTTAGTGGCAAGGCTAGAGTGAAAAAAGTCCTAGTTTCAAGAAATTATTAATAGAGAGGCTAGAGGTCTTTTCAGCTCTTTTGGAGGAGCCTGTTTGACATCAAAGTAAAAAACCAACTCTGGACTGAAGGTACAGCACGTCCTCTATAGGAGAAGGCTCTAGGGGCAGAAGCGGTAGCCTGTGCAGGTATGAAGAAGCTACATTCTGAGGTGTTTGGTCATGGCCTAAACCTTGGTGTTGATGGCACCTAACAGCAAGGTTATTTTAAATGTTTTAGGAGATCAAATAGGAGCTGGCATATACTGTTTAGGGTGTGTTTTGTGACTTGGAGCCCCTGGGGAGACTGGATGAGTAGTTTAATGTCGTTTATTAAGTATGAGTTTTATAAACATTACTCTGATGGAGGGAATGCTGAGATGGAGACGATTTGCTGAGCTGCATGATAACCACCAACTGTGTGGTGGAGTTTATAGCCCTTCCTAAGACCACGAGTCTTGTAGTGTGCAGATTATAGTCCATACTTCTACCCAACTGTGCTTATGGACTTGTCTGGCGATCCATAGGGTTGTTGGGGTTTCTTCTTCAAGTCCAAGTTTGTGGACTTGGTCAGGGAGCAATACCTCAAAAAATATATACTTGGAATCTTTACCAACCCCAGAATAATTCAGGCCTTCCAGAACCCCACAGTGGTACTTTTCCTTTGTTTTATAATTTTATATGTAGACTAGTTTCTTTCTTTCTTTCCTGACTGCTTAATGTGGAATATTTTGGACAGTCATATTATCCTTGTATGATAGAATAAAGTGGGATCAAAAATGATTTTTCACTGACATGTATTAGTATGAAATTATGAGTCCATCCATCTATTTATCTTCTCATTCACCCACAAACAGTTGTAGAGGACCAGGTACAATTGTGGATCTGGAAACAGCAGCAAACAAGAACCTTGTTATTATGTTAGTGGTGATGGTACAAAAGAAGAGAGGACAGAGAAAAGAAAAGAATAAACAAGGAAGGAAGGAAGGAAGGAAGGAGAAAAAGGAAACAAAAGAAAATAGGAGGGTGATAGGGTTTTAAACAGGGCTGGGGGAAACATTATTTTAGATTGAGTGATGGGTGGTCAGGGAAGGTATCTCTGAGAAAATCATTTTTAAGTCAAGAACCATAGGAGGAGAAGGACCGGTTACTTCAGAGAACAGAGGAAGGTTTTTCCTGGAAGAAGTAACAGATGAATGTAAAAGCCCCACAGCAACAAAACTGGCAAGTTGGACAGAAAAAGCACACAGGTATGGTTGAGCTATAGATAATGAACTGGCAGAGATGAGACCATTTTGGAGAGGTAGGTAGGGTGCTGGGGAGATGGCTCAGTGAGTGCAGTGCTTGGTGTGCAGGAATAACAACTTGAGTTTGGATCCCTAGCATTCATGTGAAAACATCTGGCCATAGTGGTACATGGTAACATCTGGCCATAGTGGTAC
>NW_021604631.1:2941248-2968681 GCF_004785775.1 Grammomys surdaster
GTAACATCTGGCCATAGTGGTACATGGTAACATCTGGCCATAGTGGTCATGGTCTGTAATCTCAGCACTGGGAAGGTTAGAGACAGGAGGATCCATGAACTCACTGGCCAGGCAGTTTAGACGAACCAATGAGCTCCAGGTTCAGTGAGACTCTGTCTCAAGAAGTAAGGTGGCGCATAGTAGAAGATAGTAGAGGAAACCTGATATTGACCTCTGGGCTCTACATGTACACATGTGAGCACATTCATACACACTCTGCACGAAAAGAACTTATAATAAGGTGTTTTTAAAGTGGTTTGCATGGATAGGATATGAAGGTTGCTCATTTGTGCATTCAGAGTCTATTGAAGGAAGATACTAAAGAATTAATGAAGGATTACTCTGGAGACAGTTTTATTATAAATATATTTTTTCAAAAATTGGCTTTTCTGTGCTTTTAAATTGTTTTTTAATTGGTCATTTGTTTTTCTTATAAGAGAAGAAAGAACCTATTCTAACAACTGAAACAAAACACAAATGGCTTAAAAAATGTTTTTTTCTTTTAAAATATCATATTAATTTCTAGGCTATTATTCTTGCTTTGATTGCTTGACAAAGTTAATAGCATCTTAAATTAAAAAACATTCATACAAAATTGTCTGTGAAAATTGCAATAACTTAAATTGAGCAAGGGCATAGAATATTGGATACTTAAATTATTTCTAAATTTAATTTTGTTCTCACAAACAAGACAGGCAGCATCTAAAATAGACTAAAATAGAAATGATGTCAGAAAAAAAATTGTATCGGATAACTGTGCCCTTCTGATGAAGTGGCTTCACCATGTCATTTGTATCGTATGATCCAAATTGAACCCTCAGTGATTGGAGAAGAGAGAGGATACACACACACACACACACACACACACACACACACACACACACACACGAGGGGGGGGAGAAAGACAGAGACAGAGACAGAGACAGAAAGACAGAGAGAAAAAGAGACAGAGGGAGTCAGAGAACATCAGACAGAAATAGAGACAGATAGAGACAGTGAGACTTTAGGACTTAGTTAAGCTGTGTGGATTCTCAGCCTATCAGAGAACTAGAATGTTTATAAAGGAAACTGAAGCAGATAGAGATAGGAAGAATGTTCTGAAACCGAGCCCTGGATTTTATGACATCTTAGTGCAGCTATTCTCAGACTCTTGGATGCTAGGTTTTTTCTCTCCCTTCTCCTCCTCCCCTTCCCTCCTCTCCCTTCTCCTTTCCTCCCCTACCTTCTCCTCTCCTCACCTCTCTTACCCTCCACTCCCCTTTTTTCTCTCTCTTTCCTTCCTTTCCTTTTTTTTCATTGCGTTGGTGGTCTTACCCAGGACCTCACATACACTTGGCAAATGCCCTATGGCTGAGCCACCCACCCACACTCAGAATCCTTCCATTTTAAGAGGGTTTTTTTTTTTTTTGAAGAAATGGTTTAAAACCGCTTACCTTTTGCATTAGTTATTGCTCTTGCTGATGTGATAAAATAGCAGATCAAGGTGACTTAAGGAAGGAAGGATTTATTTTGTCTCACAATTTCAGGGGACTCAGTTCGTCATAGTGGGAAGGAGCACAAGTTCACTATCAAGAAGTCAAAGCCACAAGAGGAAAAAGAAGCCATAGACTGCTTGAGTATCATACATGAAATTAGAACAATGGACAGTGATCAGCAGAACCATTATTAAAGTATAATAAAAATATAGTAGCATGCAGGGAACTGGAATGTAAGATTGCAGGTCTGCTATTGAAATCAGTATGGAAATTCCTCAATACTGAAAATAGAGCTACCATGCGACTCAGAAATAGCAGCATTGGCTCTAAGGCAACATACCACAGAGATACTTGCACATCCACAATTATCACTGTCCCCATTACAATAGCCAGGAAATGGAACAAGCGTCCATGTCCATTAACAGATGACTGGGTAAAGAAAATGTGGCACAGACTTATAATAGCATTTTAGACAGCCATAAAGAAAAATGAAATCCTGGCATTTGCAAGAAAATGGATGCAACTGGGAATCATTATGCTAAGCAAAATAAGCCAGTCTCAGAAAGATGGAGACCAGTTTTTCTTTTCTCTCATAAATTGAGTCCAGTCATAAAGTTGTATTTATGGGCATGTGTGCTTGTAAGTCATGAACTCCAAAAGGGATCATGAGAGGAAAAGAACAGATCTCAAGGGAGTGAGAAACAGAAGGCAGTGAAGTTTATGGAACGGGAAAGCAGGAGGCGAGGGTGACTAGAAGAGAGGGAATCAGTCAGAGAAGGCAGCACGGGAGGGCAGTAGGGGGAGAGAATGGATGGGAACAACGTATAGTGACATTGATGTATGAAGACGCCATGATAAAACTCGTTACTTTATATACTAACCTAAGGAGTTGATTTTTTAAAAAGAGAGATGATTGTGAGGAACAATGTGCAGTATCTCCTGCACATAACATGGCCACTGCACTCGTGAGCTCACAGCAGCTATGGTCCCCAAACTGAAGAGCCTGTGGCTGCTGGGGAGGGAGAATCATTCTTTGAGAGTGTGGTCATTGGTAAGTTGCCCAAGCTCTAATGGATAGCTTATCCATATATGGCCAACACTAATTAGAATTAGTGTGTATTTTAGAGAATTATTATTTTTTATTTTTTTCATTTATGTGTGTGTGTGTGTGTGTATGTGTGTGAATGTATGCCATATGTGTGTAGATGCCCATGAATGCCAGAGCAAATCTCAAATTCCCTGGAGCTAGAGTTACAGACACTTGTGAGCTGTCCAGTGTGGTTTCTGGGAGCCAAACTCAAGTCCTCTGGAAGAAAAACAAGCGCTCTTAACTGCTGAGCTATCTCCCTGGCCTCTATGTATTAAGAAATAAAAGGAAGAGGTCATGAAGTTAAGAAAGGGGTGCACATGGGGAGCTAATGGGGAGTTGAAGGGAAGAAATAGAAGCGTATATGATCATGTTCCATTGTCTACCTATATGAAATTATCATAAATTTAACAATTAATCTAAATTTAAATTTATGAATTAATTTTAAATTAATTTAAATATATAATAATTGAAAACCTTTTTTTTGTTTTTTGTTTTTTTGTTTTTTGTTTGTTTTTTTCGAGACAGGGTTTCTCTGTAAAAGGCGTGTGCCACCACCGCCCAGCCAATTGAAAACTTTTAAAAAATTTTATTGGTTCTTTGTGAGCATTGCATCACGCACCCCAATTCCACTCATCTTCTCCTCCCCCTCATACCCACTCTCCACCATTGTAACCTATCCTGCAACAGAGAAAAGATCTCGTTGTGGATCTAGTGTGTCACAGTGTCCCACAGTATACCCTTTTATTCTCACTTCTTTGCTTGCAACTATTGCAATGACTCATTGGTCTGGTATAAAGCCTATTTTAAAGTAAAGTTAAAAACAGAAAATACTAGCAGGAGACAGAAATTTGTGTGTGTGTGTGTGTGTGTGTATAAAACATCATTAGAAATACGCTTTTAAAGGAATATTTTAGAAACAACATCATAGAACTTTGTGGCTTAAAACACTCTCATCATGCTTCAACTCTTTCCTGGTTGGGTTTAAAATAAGAGTGCCCTTTTCTTTCAGTGACTGGTTGGTATTTGTGTCACTGACTTACCTGAATCATTCATTTATAACCAACACATTCATTTTCTACAAGCCCATAATAGTGATAACATGCCAAGAATATCTGTCTTCTCCCACAGAATAGATTTTATTGGAAATCCATCACTTTAAAGATGACCAATGCGAAGTACATACAAGCAGTAAATAAAAGAAACTCTTAAGCCTAAAAATCTAATAGCAGTGAAGAACTTCAGGAATCTGTCTTATTATTTGAATCCCAAATGCTACCACTTAGAATTTCTCAGGATGTCTTCGGTGAACTCTCTAGAATGTCACTTGCCTTTGCCTTTGCTTGGCTGCTACCTGTGATGGATGTTGCCTCTTGTTGAACCCCCAAGACTCATCTGCTCATAAGAAAGAATAACCTCTGACTTCCCTAGAAGTCAGAGTGGATGGTCTTCATGAGTCTCAGGTCTGAAGGATCTTCTTCTGGAAGCTGTGGGGCACACAGATGTCATCCATCCTCCTTGCCTCTTAGTGAACAAACTCATTAGTTTAAAATGTATTTGTTAGAGTTGTTTATGCCATATACAAAGGTTGCATTCATATCTATTAGGGCTTTAATTGAGAAAGGGAGGGAGAGAAGCTGACCTCTGAAGGTGGCTAATAGGAGGATGCTGCCTCTGTGTTTTGAGGAGGATATAATGCTAAAGCTTAGATAACATTTAAGCTGTGTATAGTGCAAATCCTGCTTTGATCCCTTATTGACCTTCCCAACTGTCTACATCCTCACGCTCCCTCCTGCATCCCACCGTGTTTCTTTCCTCAGACAGAAGTCTGTGTGTAACTGGAAGGACTGGCCCACTGCTGCTTACTTACCCCATGCTCTCAGCATTATTTTTAACCCATCAAACTGCTTGCTGTCTCCACATTTGCTTGTGTACCCAGCTACCCATTGCTGTTTGCCAATACTCACAGCCTCTGGACTCACAGTGGTTTGTGGTGATGGCTCGTGGGAGGGCCAGGGATGACTTGTTTTGAAGTCTAGAAGGTGCCTGGATGAGATTCTTTATGGAGACCAGGTCGGGGTTTGTCAGTCATATCTATGTACACTCAGGACTAGGATAAGGCCCCGGTGTCTTCTGGCTCTGCAATTCAGATCTTGCACAGTTACAGCCCATCTCATCATGGTGGTTCTTGTTTTAGACAATGAGATCGAGGATTGAAACCTTTATGATTTTCATAGGCCTGACTGCCTTTTTTACCCAAATAAGAACAAGTGGTCTTATGTCCCATCAGCCTGTCAGTATTGACCAGTAATAAATATAGTTAAAATGTCATATAAATGTGATGAAAGTCTGTTCTTTTAAGATTTAGACAATTATCCTATAAAATTAATTTTGAGACTTCATGCATGACTTGGAAGTTCATTAAAAACACCTCTTCACTACCTTCCCATTTAGCTGGATCCATGCTATAGAAGAAAAGTGTTAAGTATAAATTTATGTACTAGTATTTTAATCAAGTCAGAAACTCCTTCCTGACTGCTCAACATGGGAGTTTAAAAATCTGCATTTAAATTGTAATGTTAAAATATAGATCTCAAGGACCCGAGGGGCCATTCCTCAGAGGAGCGTAGTACAGGGACCATGAACTTTTTGCTTATCTTTGATTCTGCCAGTTCTCACAAAGTTCTTGGGGGGGAAGTTGGAGGGAGGAACAGCTTTAGGAAATAACAAGAACATGCTCAGGAATTTGGTACGGAACTTACTTCGTTTAATGAGAAGATTTCTCTCGTCAGTCAGAAGAGTTGAATCTACATGATCTGACATGAATTATGGTTTGGGACTGCTAATAGGCAATTTATTCAACAGCTGTAGGGAGGGTTATTGCGTTCTGTCAACGGTCACACAGATTTGTTTTGTGGCGATGCTGGACAGCTGCTGCAGAAGGACCTGGGTCCCTTAAGTGTTATGTACACGACTTTCCCAAATGGTCAGCTCTTTCACAGGCAACCATGCAGGAGCAGAGGCTAACATGATTCAAATCCTAAAGGAAAGGAAACAGCTTTGGGTATAGAGAAACAATTGTGTGTGTGTGTGTGTGTGTGTGTGTGTGTGTGTGTGTGAGAGAGAGAGAGAGAGAGAGAGAGAGAGAGAGAGAGAGAGAGAGAGAAAATGAATTAGGTATTGATCACCTCATATACTTTCCCTGAGGGCTTCTTCCTTAGTGTCAACATTTCTCATTTTCAGATAGCCTGTATACACTGAAATCACACTAGTTTCCATAAAGCCAGCTCTGAAGGTGTGTAATCATCTTAAAAATATTTTCTTACTTGTAGGTCTGTGTCTGCTTAAGTTTACATACATCTCTTGCATGAAGATGCCCATAGAGGATCTGAGAGGCTATCAGATTCCCTTGAAACTGGAGTTAGGTGGCGGTGGGCCACTTGACGTGCATGTTGGGAACTGAACCTGAGTCCTTTTCAGGAGCAGTAGGTGTGCTTAACTGTTGTACCATCTCTCCAGGCCATGTACAGTTGTCTTGAATGTACTTCCATTGACTTCCCATTGGATCATAACACTTCCACACATGGCACTCCTAGTGTTCACACAACAGATATGTACCACACCTGCCTTCCTGTCTAGATCCCCTCCCCTTCGCAATAACAGACACTTGTTCTCATCAGCTCTTCTCCGAGTTTACCTTGTGTTTCCTTGGCTTTTGTCATGGCTTATACAGGCTTCATTCTCTGTTCCTTCTTATCTTTCACCAACAAACATGCCTAGAACCTTCTGGACCTTGAACAATGCCATGCAAAAGCAACCACTCACTGAGTATTTTGAGTTAAAAGGTATTCTATAGGACTAATTCTTTCCCTGTCAGTGATTAGAAGCAAATGGCATCTGGGAAAATAACTGTAAGTTAAGCATAGCATTTCAGATATTTTTGTTGAGCATGTCTCTAGGAAGAGGCAAGTCCAACAAGATGAGCGTAAGTGAGGTTTTCAGCATAGCCCGAAACAGCCATGTACTCAAGTGGGTTGATGCCCGAGGGAGGCAGCAGCTGCTTCTCTCCTAACCCTCACTCATGACTTTTAATAAGAGATTCCAAAGAGAGTCACTTACAAACGATGGAACTTCTGGAGTCCCCAAAGAAGGAGAGAGCTAGATGACCAATCAGGAGGGATCTGGGATCTCTAATCACCCCATTGGCTATCTACCATTACCATGCAGGTCACGCTTGGTAGCTTCACCCTTTTCCACCTTGCCTGGGTGGAGTCTCATATTCTTTTTCCAGCTTCATGGAGTTCCCACCACAAAACTGTCTCTCCCGTGCTTAGTCAGAAGCCTATACATTTGCCTGAATAAATGTAAGGAATTTTTTTTTTTTGCATAGTTGCCCCCTTTAAACCAGGTACACATTTTTTTAAAGATTCATTTTTATATTTAATTGTGTATATACTTGTGTGTATGAGTGTGAGTTAGTGCACATTCATGCAGTGCCCATGAAGGGTAGAAAGAGGACACTGGATTCCTTGGAGAAAGAGTTACAGAAACTTGTAAGCTGTCTGATTTAGGACCTGGGACTGAACTCAGGCCTTTTGGGAGATCAGTCTGCTGCTTTCTTGAAGGCTGGGCCATCTCTCCAGCTTCGGGTTCATATGGTCAGGTGTTTATTACACCTGCTCAAGGTGGGTATGTCTTTTCCTTGTAGGCTAGTTCAGTATCCTTCCTTCCCCTGTCCTGGATACCATCTCCCTCTGAAGCTGAAAAAAATCCTATGAAGCTGACCTGTTTACTACATCTTGATTAACTCCACGCTGCAGTACTGCCTAGCTGTAATTGCAGTATGCCAAAGCAAAACTCTTAATGATTTACACCAAAATCAGATGCTGGAAAATTGCTTTCGATGATGCTGTTGAAGATGATTTCTCAGGGGCTAGTCTGTGGTAAACATTGCTTAAATGGAGCAGAGCTGTGTCATTTGAGTTCAGGAAAGTCAAGAAAGTGATGAGTGGAAAAGTTAACTCAACAACTCAAGGGAAGAAAATAAGATCTCTTGACTTGCTGTGTATGTGTCTCTCTGTTAATATATTAGAAATAAACTAGTTAGACTTAGCATTGGTTTCACATAACTTTAATATCTATAGACCAGAGTCTTTGATAATACAGGTACCATTCTCTTCCATTGTGAAACAAGATAAAAAAAAAAAAAAGCCAGCAGTCCAAGACTGATTTGTGGCTTCAAGAAATCCCAAGGGTTCAGTGCTACTTCTAGAACTCACTATCCTTATGGAATGTGTTTTGTCTTCTTCCTGTATGGATGCTAAGAATCCAGTCTGCACAAGAGTATTTTTGTTTGTTTGGTTTTGGCTTCAGATAAGGGTTCCCATCACATAGGTTTTTCTAGAATTCTGTATATCTGCAGCTGGTCTTGAACTCTCCTCTTGCCTTTACCTCCTATGTCTAGGATTACAAAGATGGACCACCACACCCAGCTCAGTCTGCACAAGTGGGTACCAGACCCAGGCTGGAGGCAAGGGGGAAGTGCCCTTTCCTGCTTACAATGGTTTAGAGGAGATATCATATACAACAAGATAAGCTTCCCACTGACCAGACAAGGAAGTTGAGGTCTCCATTACCCAGGAAGAAGAAGATGGCGAATGTTAGAAAATAACTGTTCTGGAGCTCATGAGATGGCATAGGTGAAGAGTGAAGGCTCCAGAGTTAGGTTCCCAGAACCCACTTCAGGCAACTCACAACCATTTGGAACTCCAGTTCTAGGAGATTCTGAGGCCCTCTCTTGGTTCCGTGGACACCTGCACTTATATGCACAAACATCTACCCAGACACACAGAAATATCTAGTATTAAAAAACATCCTTTGGCAACAGCTGTTGCAATGGTCTCTTTCAAATCCTTATTTTCTATCCTGGTTCCAAGTCAGCTCTTTAGTTGGTTTGTCTCCAGAACACCTCTGCTTTTTCTTAGTTTTCTTTGGCTTCTGAGGTTTCTCTTGTTTAGAAGGAATGTCCCTGCTCTCTTCAGCTGTTGAATTCTGCATTTCCCAGGAATCCTCTCGGGAGTTGTCCCCAGAAAGAGGGCAGTCCCATCTTGGGAATCCTATAACTCTTATTTTCTCAACCACTCACGTTTATTGCACCATGCCTTATATAATGATAATTTGTGAACACTTATGTATTATATTTCTAAGAGACTATAAATGCTAGATTGCTAAGGGCTCATTTTGGGCATGAGTGCATCCCTCTATATAAAAGACATTGGTAAGACCATATTTATTTATCAAACATTTATTGAATGATTTCTGTGTCCCGCACTCCAGTTTTTGTTTTTTTTTTTTTGTTTTTTTTTTTAAAAAAAAAAACAAACCACAAAGCTCTTAGGGCAGTGGTTTCTCAACCTTCCTAATGCTGCTACCCTTTAATACAGATCCTTATGTTGTGGTGATTCTCAATCATAAAACTACTTTTGTTGCTACTTCAGAAATGTAATTTCACTTCTGCTATGAATAATAATGTCAATATTTTTGGAGCTAGAGGTTTGCAAAAGGGGTCTAGAACCACAGGTTGGAAACTGTTGTCTTAGAGGAACCAAACAGAAAGAATTACCATGTAGTGTGTTAAAAGACTTAGAAGAGAAATTATGAAGCAAAGTAGAAAACATTAGACTATTTGGTGTTATTTACTAGACAAAGATATGGTTTTCTAGACTGTACTGGAAAATGGGTTGTTATGAGTAAGTTGAAATATCACTATGTCCATAGTTTTAAGACTGGCATCTTATGAATAAAAAGTATGACTGGCAGATGTCCGTATTCAAGAAAAGTGGATTTAGATCTTAGGGCTTTTCAGTTAGCACATACATTCAGGTTACATACCCAAATTTCTAAGCCAGTTGCAGATTGAGTCCTGCAACCAAAGTGTATGGTGTTTTCAGCAATAGGCTCTTACTGTCTAGTAACTGTGGCAAGGAAGAGCAATGACAATAGCCTGTTTTAGAAGTTTCTGAGACCGCTGATCTAGACCAACAACTCATAGGGAGATATCTCATGCCTTGCACTGAATTTTTGTTTAATAACCCATGACATCTGGGAATGGGATTATTCATCCATGCAGGGTACCACTGTTAAAACATTATGTCTTATAATTAGCTTATAAAATGGTGAGTTTCCATCCATAAGGCTTTCCATATATCCTTAGTTCTGATTAATCTTCTTCCCACTCCTTCTGTCCCCTATGCTCTTGCCTCCTCTATAACTTCCTCTCCCCCATGCTCCTGCCTCATCCTCTCCTACCCTCAGTATTATTCTCCCTCTATGTTCACACCACATCATGTGCTCTGTACAGCTTTCCCTCTCTCGTGGGTCCTTTCTTGCAATGGAATATTGTCATCTCATCTCTGAACCTGCATTTGGGAAAAGTAGTTTGCTCTTGACTATGGTAAAGGTTTTTCTAATGAAAACCAAGGAATGTCATTTTTCAGTAAACATTTATTGAGTGGCAAGAGCATGTGAGGGTCCACTAAGGCACTGATGTTTTTAGAGTGGCTTAGCCATGCTTTTCAACTATGCATAGCCCTTTACTTTGACAAACTCTCGCTTTCTTCTTCTCAGCCCTTCTCTGAGACACATTTCTACTCACCTTCATGGCTGATATTCGCCTCCTGTTAATCCTTGAAGAGGCTGTGGTGTCCATAGGGGGTACTGCACATAGAGCACACATGATTACTTACAGCTTTATTTTTAAAATCTCAAAGTGTCCAAGTCTTTTTTCCCCCTTAAGTCTTTTAGAAAACCCAATGTTAAATTATGAAGAGAGTTTTCATGAAAGAAGGAAAAAAAATCAATAAATCTTGATTTTATTTAAGTGCAAATCCTGCATATGGAATAAGATTTGCATATAAACTTCCTAAGGAATTTTAAAAAGGCAGGTGATCCTGGATGTGAGCTCACCAGGGAATAGAAAAATAGACATCTGATGACTTTTCCTACTGAACACCATTCAGTTTTCTAGGACCTTCGTGATGTACCAGATGGGAGATGACCTTCATCCCAGCATCCTGTGAGTAGACAAGAAAAAGACATTCTTTATTTCCACCTGCTGAAGGTATGCCTTTACCACTCCAGCTTGATGAGGATATAAACATGGGGTAGAGAAGCCTACAACACAAACTTATTTCACATACAAGTAAGTGGCTTCCGTATCTCAGGGTTGGAAATTAGAACTGCCCCAACATTCTGAAGAATTGTCCTGCATATGAGACAGTTACCTACTTAGTCCATGTGCCTAGTTCAAGAGTGCTCTGATTTCCCATCTTTAAAAATGTTCTATAGGCATCAGTCTGTCTTGCCAATTATGCATAGTTTTCTCGAAGAATTCTTAGGTTGTTAAATTAGTAGACATTGCCTTCACTCGTATGAGAGGCTGAGGAGGAGTTACATGGTCCCGTAAGGAGTGAAAATATTCCAGTCATATAACTCATATCATTTCATAGGAAAAAGTCATGTGGAAGAAGTTTGGGGTGGTACTCATGTGTTGTTTTTTTATCTGATATGTTTACACCAATTTATAATTCTTTAGATGTGAGTGAATCTGTTTCATTATTCACACCAGGATGAGGAACACTATTTGTTAGACTATTTGGAACACACTTCCAGCCTCTAAAACCTGGGTCTGTGGTTCTGTCCTTGGCAGTGAGACTTTGTATGTATGATTAAATGAAAGATCTTGCCATGAGGAAATTGTCTTGGATTATCGGTATAGGCCCAATTTAATCACAGCGGAGAACCTTTGGGATGTGTTCAGAAATAGATGTGATGGAAGGTAGTCAGGGAAATGCTGCGTCACTGCACTGAAGATAGCAGTGCTGGAGCACAAACCAAGACCTCCGAGGGGCTCCTGGGGACGGAGGAAGCAGGAAAGCAAACACTCAGCTTCTAGAAATGAACAAATGACACTTTGGATTAGCCCTGCGGGATTTGCCGCAGACCCTTGACCTCTGGAACTATTAAACAACAAACATCATATTTATGACAACTTATGACAGAAGCAATAAAAATCCAGAACAATGGATACTTGATTCAACAGAGACAGTGAAGGAAAAGGACGAATAGATGGTGAAGGAACAATGCTTGGGGCATTCAGGAGGTAGTGAAGGAACCTGAACATTGACGAGCAGGATTTTCATATTTAATGAAAATTAAGGTTTTCTCTAAATTGTTTATTTCTGTTACTATGGATAGACCAAATAATATATGGACAGTAATCCTCTAAAGTTTAAAAAATTTATTCATGAGCGGTGTCATTGTATCCTTTTACATGTATATATTTATTTTATAGTCATTTATACTTGAATTCAAAGAAGTTAAGAGAAATGGATGTTTTTAAAAGGCAAAATTAGGATTGCACAAGTTTCTTTGAAACCAGAAACCATCATCACAAGGATCAGGAACAGGTACCTATCTAAAGATAGACACATTTATGTTTCCATGTAAGGTTGGGACTCAAGGTACACACCGGCTAAGTGTTTTCTAACTGTTAGTATCAGGACTCTGCATAAGGTCCCTTCTCCATGAGGATAACAACTACAAGTTCTCCCTCTTTTCCTCTTCCTCCTCTTCTTTCCTCCTCGTTCTCATCCTTGTCCTCCTCTTCTTTCTTCCTCTTCCTTTAGTCCTTTCCTCTTCCTCTTTCCCTCATTTCCTTCCTTGGAGTCTGGCACAAGCCACTCCATTTTGATTTGGATGACTATCACTCTAGAGAAAGGTTTGCCTTCAGTAATCAACTGAAGGAGCATCTTGCTTAGCAGGGGCTGATTTCCGCGTGGGTGTGTGCAGATGAGAACACAGAGGGTTCAAGAGATGTTGCACCAAAACCATTTGATTAGGAATTTTCTGATCCATTTCATCTTCTAACCTGGGATCTTTAAATACAACTTTGAATCTAGTTACCAAGTGTTGCTAGGGCAACCATGACACAAAGGACACATTAACCTTAGGAATCCATGAAACAAGCCTTGAAATGGAGTGGATTAGGAATGGAAGTTTAAGGTGCCATGAAAGAGCAGTGTCATGGCCGGGCATTGGGGTTGGGTTCTGGGCCTAGGAGAGGATGTTAACAAGGATGAAACAAGTCTTTCATTCCCTTAAACACTACACTTTAGAGGGGATAAGAAGGTCCCTCTGGGATAACGGCTCACTCCAAAAAGTGTTGGCTCTATAGGAACTCTGTAGAACATCTTCCTGGAGTCAGTTACTTGAATGATCCATGGAAAAAAACATTATTTTTAACCAACAATTGGTAAATCATAAAGTAGAATGGATTGTTTGTGTCTATATTTAAAATAAGACATCTCTCTAGCTCCCATTGCCACAGGTTGTAGAGGCTCATTTGCTTTTTAATTTCTTTTTTTGTTATCTTTAATCTCTTTTTACAGTCTAGTCATTACCCCCCTCCTGGTCCTCTCTCTGACAATTCTTCATTCCCATTCCTCCTTCTCCATCTCCAAAAGGATGTCCCCACACCCCACACTCCCCCACACTCCACCAGGCCTCTGTATTTCCTGGGGCCTCAAGTCTCTCAAGGGTTAGGTGCAGCTTCTCTCATTGAGGTGAGACCAGACAGTCCTCTGCTGTATATGTGTTGGGGGCCACAGTTAGAGGCTCATTTGTAACAACAACTTTCTTGGGAACCGCCACAGCTCCCAAATAAGGACACAGAAACTTACTTATTATATTTATTATAAGCGTTGGACACTACAGCTGGGCAGATTCTCAGTTATTCTAACCCAACAATACAGGGCTGGCCTATATCCTGTCACATGGCCTGTTCTGTCCACCTTAACCTCATCCTAGTACCTGCTTCTTCATCCTTGTCTGACTGGAGATTCCCCTACCTCTGTTTCTCTCTTAAGCCCCTCTCTTTCAGTCCAGAAGTCCCACCTTAACTCTCTATCCCAGCTATTGGCCTATCAGCTCTTTATTTGACTAATCAGAAGGTGATGGAGAGCAGTGTTTACAAAATACTAAGGCAGTGCATGCTTCATAGTAATGACAATGCAAAAGTCTAGTGTGTAATTAGATCTCTGTCAGGCACAGAAATTAGCTTTTGAATAATACAAGGATAATCTTTATACAATACACAAACACATCACTCCAACACTCAACCTCCTGTGCTCCTAAAGGAAACCAGAAGAAAAACTGAGCTCAGCATAACTGAGACTCATAACTGGGCTATGAGTCTTACTATAAACCTTCTCTTCAGATCATTTCCTACCACAGAATGACAAGTGGCTAGACATTTTCTTCCAAACTACAACCCAAAGGGTGTTAGATGGACAAGTGTCTCTGGCGCCGTGAGACACTAGTGTGCACGTCTCTTCACAACTTGATCTGAAGCTTTCTCTCTACTAAGTTCTGACTTCCTTTGTCATTCACCTTATAGTGTAAGCCAGATCATTCAATGACCCTCACACGTGTAGCCCTGCAGAACTCTCCTAGGTGGCCATCTCTGCATGTTCAAATCTAGCCTGCACATCACATGCCTGCCCCAATAGCATCTTCTAGAGCTGTCTAGACCTGGTCAGCAACAAAGTCTCTTCTTTCTACATAACTCCCTTAACAGCAAAACAAAACAAAATAAGCAAACCAAACAAAGCAAAGCACCCCATTTACCTTTTCTGTCCCAGTTTATCTTTCTAGGGAAGATTAGCATTCAAAGGATGCTCTTTTGAATTAATCAGTCAGAGGGTAAAGTGGACTATGATACAGTCTCAGGGAAAACCTCGGGTGACTCCAAGGGGATCTCAGAAATGAGACTGATCTCTGTCTCACATTAGGTGCACAGTCTGCCTTCTTTACTCAGCTCAGTACAGCAGTTATTGACTTCAGGTTGTTTTGGACTAAGATTCTGTAAATGAAAATGCACAATGAGATTCTGTTAAATTCTACTCTCAGATAGACAGTGAATGATTTGTGTGTGTGTGTGTGTGTTTATACACATGTATACCCTATGCCATATATGGAATATATGGACTTTAAAATAATCTGTTGCTAGTCTGAAATTCAAATTTAACTGGGTGTTCTGTGTTTTTTTTTTTTTCTTTTCTTTCTTTCTATGTGTTCTTACTCAGGAAGGAGAGCATAATCCTGATTTGGGTAATTTTCAGCAGAGGTGAATCCCAAAGAGGCTGGCAGAGGAGAGCTGCAGGTAGGCAGAACTGTCAGTGGGAAGGACATCAGTTCTTCAGTTCAGAGGGAGATGTGTGCTGGGCACCACAGCTTCCAACACACACATGTAGCATTGTGCATGTGACATTAGTTTGCATTTGTATTGTCATTAGTTGTCAGTGTGACATCTGATTGGTGTGAGTGGGCTTTTTAGGATCTGAATACTATTCGGTAAAAAATAAAGCAAGGAGGTTTCTTGGGTAGGTCCTCTCTCTTGTTGAAGATGAGGAATAATACCACTCCAATATCAGCGGTATTGGACAGTCAGACAAATGGCATTCTCTTCTGCATCCCCCAAGGGCTAGGGGGACATTCTCCTTTATGCTCCATGTAATTCTTTACTCTGAGCAAGCAGGGTGGCTTGAATTGATGACTGATTCTGTTACATGGTATTATATAGCTGTGAGCTTCATGGGGACATCACATTCCTGTTCTGTGGCAGCTTTTTTGGAGAGTGAAGCACAGATCTGCTGCTTCATCAGAATGATTGGATCTGTTTGTGAAGGATGGTCCAGAGCATTGAGCTAATTGGTTGCTGTGGATGTTAGGACATTGATTCCCTGCCTGACTTACAGCTGCACTCCTCATCCACCTTACTTTGAATATTTTATAGAATTGCTTCCGATAAATAGTGGCTTAACTTTATCTTTTGGTTTGCCTTGAACGATTCTGTATAATTACAGACGAGTTCTAGGAATCCTGCCAAACTAAAGACATGTTCAAAATAATAATAATAAGGCTGATGACAGTCTATGAATTCATTGTCTGATTATATGTGTATGTGTTTCTTTGGGTACATCTTTGCTTGTGTTTCCAGGTATGTGCATGTCTGTGTGAAGGTCAGAGGTTGATCCTGAGTGACTATCTCTGTAGTGTCCCTCCTTAGTTTTTGAGATGGGGTGTCTTACTGAACCTATACCTCATATATTCAGCTATACTGATTGGCTACTGAGCTCCAGGGACCCGCTGATCTCTCCACAATCCCCAAGCTTCGTTACAGAGGAGTGCTGCAGTGCACAGCTTTTTACGTGGGTGTTGGGGTTTTGAACTCAGGTCCTTATGCTTATGCTGTAGACTTTTGGCTCACTGAGCCATCTACCTAATCCTGAACAAATATATATTCTTCTAAGCACTGGAAATACAGAGAGGTAAACAAGACAGAAAAACCTCTGCCTTCATTGGGTTTGTGTTTAAGCTATTAGCATGAAGACAGATTTAAAGCAATAAGCTGTAAATCAATAGTAAATGTTATAGAACAAATCAATGGTGTGTGAGGGGACACAGAATGTCACAGCTTTAGACTGACTGGATACTTGGCATGACACGCATGCTTTCCTGTTGCTTTACATGAAGTTGTTTTTACGGTTCATCTGTGGGGACCTTTTATGTTACAGATTATCCTCCTTCTGAGAGCCCATGGGAGAATCCTCCTTTGATCTCAGAAGCTGTAGAACTTAGGTGTCTCTCAAGTACCTGCCTTCTTCTTGTCTCTTCTGTACCAAGCATCATGTGTTAGTCACCACTTAGTTAAGCTGGGCTGGGCACCAACCTTACTCTGGTTTCACCTTTTCTACTTTTAGCCTTTGTGCCAGCTGATTCACCTCCTTCTCTTACACTTCAGTTTATGTTGTTAAACTTAAATTTATGTTGGTAAGCATCCTTGATGTTTTTTAGAAAGTAAAGCACAGTAAGATAAATAAAGCAAATATCCATACATTTATATACATACACAGTACACACACAGATATAAACAAACCATCATGTGCACGTGTAACACAGTTTTCTTATTTTGCTGTTTCTGTGATCGTGTTGTGTGTGTTTGTATGTGTGTGCATGTGAGAGATATATAGAGATAGATAACAGATAATAGATCGATAAATAGATAGATAGATAGATAGATAGATAGATAGATAGATAGATAGATAGTCTGCCTTTGTTGCTATGTTCCCCTGACTAGCTGACTTAGCTGGCTTGGGGGCTTTCTGGGATTTTCTTGTTTCTCCCTCCATTTCCTCAATTGTAGCACTGGGATTACAGATATGGTTACCACTTCCAGCTTCATGTGGAGATTTCAATTCCTCACGTTTGTGGGAAACCTATGTTACCCACTGAACCATCATCTCCCCACTCCCTGAAAGTTTTGTTTAAAAATTTTAATTTGAAGATGTGACGATGGATATGTCTGTGGGTCTTCTAAATCCTTTCCTAAAAGCTTTCAGTTAGTGAGCTTTAAAATCCTCCCATCATTTGAAACATCATTCTTAAGACAGAATAGTTTTGTATGGACTTGCTTGTGGGTCTGCGTTCCAGGCCTCCGACTGGGCATGGCCACTGGGAAGGCAAAGCTTGGGAAGCTCTTGACCGCATCTCCCTGCGCTGCCTATGTCGGGTGCTGTGCTTTAGGGAAGCAAAGACACAACACTCCAGGGGTGGAAAGATGCAGTCTAAGATGTGAGGGGATAAAGTTGGGGTTTCTTTACTTCTGGTCATCTAGTCACTGCTAGAATACCACACAGAGAAATAGGGAGTGAAGGATGGGAGGCCCATGGCCCAGGATGAGGCTGGGACTGTTGGGGTCCCGCGGGCTGAGGACAGTGACTAGCCTGGGGCTGGGGAAAATGGGAACACTGACTTAGCTCATTGGCGGAGGTAGCTGCAGTTGGCTGGACGTACAGAGAGGCCTTCTACCAGAGACTTAGACAGTGGCTCTGTAGGCCAAGTCCCTATGGTGGTATTTGATGAAAGAGACAGTTCATGTTTATCCATACTGTTTATCGACTGTTCATCTTGGAAAGTGGATGCATATCAACTTCTCAGGGTATATCAGGAGATTAAATACCTTTTGTAGGGAGGAATGTCTCTGAAGGGAAGCTTATTGGCTAAACTCTCAGGGCCCCTAGGTACCTCATTAGCATGGAGAGCTCTGTGGGGAGTGATGTCACATGTTTCAGGCTAGGAATTTGGCAGGGAGCAGGGAAGCACCTACTCCCTCTGAGTACGTACCTGAATCTCTGGGGTCTCAGACCCGCTCTACCTTACCACGTTTCCTGGCATGATCCATTGTCCCACACATGCTCGAGCACACACAAACATACCTCACAAGTCTAAGGTAGACACCATGGTTCATTCATCAGCCGACCCAGGTTACAAATGTTTGCTCTTTGATTTATTTTCTTTCTTTTCTTTTTTCTTTTGCTATTTGATTTTTATTTTAAGTAATAATATGTGTTCTTAAATTCTTCTTTATTTTACTTATATGAGTATTTTGCCTGAATGTATGTCTCTGAATTATGTGCATGCCTAGTGCCTGTAGAAGCCATAAAAGAGTATCAGATGCCCTGGAAATGGAGTTTCAACTGGTTATGAGCCACCAAGTGGGTGCCAGGAACAGAACCTGTGGGTTGTAGAAGAGCAACTAGTGCTCTTAACCTCTGAGCCATTGCTGTAGCCCAGAGTGTTCGTAAATTTTTAATACAAAAAAAACCCCCAGAAAACAAAAAAAACCAACAAAACAAAACAAAAACAAACAAAGAAACAAACAAACAAAAAACCAAAGTAATATGGAAGAAACAAATGTTTACCCATAGCCCAGCATCAAGGGACAGCTAGTATTCAGAAAACTTGGGTAGGTAAGTGTATTCTCATGTTAAAAAGGCCAGGTGTGGAAGCAGACATAGGCAAATCTCTGTGAGTTGGAGGCCAGCCTGGCCTACATAGTGAATTCCAGGCCAGTAGCTAGTGAGACCCTGTCTCAAAACAAACAAACAAACAAACAAACATGCCAAATGTATATTATTGATTTAGTTTTTATATCTTGATTTTTATATAACCATATATAAGCAGTTCTCTATGACATTCAAGATTCTTTGTAAACGTGACTTTTAGTGGCTGAGTAATATTTTGCCCTATAATACTCGCCTAAGCTGTTTCCAATGTTGGAGGTCCAGGTCTGTGCTTCCATTTGTTGAAAGGTTGCCACAACAATGTCTTGGAACTAAAACCAACTTAGTTGGCATGCAAATATATATTATAATACAAGCAATATCATACAAATTGTCTTTCAGAAATGTTGAATGTAGCTATGTTTCTCTTAGAGGAGTGTGAAAGTCCCTAACAAAGAGTCTATCTTTACCCATTCCCCAGGTATTGATTACTCTGCCTGAACAGAATGGATGGCCTTCCTGGAAATGGTGCCATTGTGACTTCTGTCTGCATATCTTTGATTACTAATAAGGTTTACATTTAACACCATGTTTTAAAGAGTTAGCCTTTTTTTCTTTAATGACTGATGAGACATTTGGTTCATTAATATGTTGAGGAACTTTTTCTGTCATATTTTTGTGTTCTATCAGTGCAACAAAGTCTGCCAGTAAAGTTTAGCTTTTTTCATGTTTTTTTTAAAAGACTTATTTATTTTATCCGAGTACACTGTAACTGTCTTCAGACACACGAGAAGAGGGCATCAGATCTCATTAAAGATGGTTGTAAGCCACCATGTGGTTGCTGGGAATTGAACTCACGACCTCTGGAAGACGAGTCAGTGCTCTTAACCGCTGAGCCATCTCTAGCCCCCTTTTCATGTCTTTTATTAAGAAAAAATTATTGATAGGCATTTCATCATTTTTTGTAATTGTAACACAGATTTTTTTCTTTTGTTATACTTTGTACTAGGTATTACTGGCATATATCATGAATTTTATATGTGTATGGTCAATTGATCTCAGTTGACCTTCTTAGAGCTTGTAGCAGTATTTGCAGTTGCACCCTGAAAAGAAAGATTCTATTGTTCTAAGATTTGTTCCTTTTATTCTTGTTCCATTCCCTCCTACTATTTAAATGTCCTAAAGAGTCTTGCCGAGTAATGAGGATGACACATAGAGTCACATGGTTTGCTTCTTGTTCTAATGGAGATGTCTGTGAAGTTTCATTGTAAAGTGTAATAGCCCCCAGCTTAGACTGGATCATTAAGGATAAGCTGGGACTTGCAGCAGATGTCTGGGTTGTGTATATCAGTGAATTACTATGATCTGATCTTCTGGTTTAGTCTTAATGGTTCATTGCTTGTGGTAACTTTTATTCTCTAGCATTCGAATTTTCCGCTTTGGGCAAATATTTTTTTATTTAATCATGGAAGATAATAAAGCTAAATAAAATGAACTGGTATTTTTCTTAAAATTGGTTTGCTACTTAAAACAATATGAGCGATGCAAAGTTTTCTTGTTTAAAATACACTCCTTCTCATTTCCTCTCCCAGGTTTTGGGGTCAGAATTGATTATGTAAGATTCATGGCATGAATTGGGTCACTTTTAATGTTTATCTATGCCCTGAAAGAAATGGAGCCAGAGAATTATCTGTCCCTTCAAGTATTTGGAAATGTACTCATGAAGTATTTTGATTGAGAATGTTCATAGATAGTAACTATGTGATTAACTGTTTGGCTAGTCTGATGCTTATTGGCTTCCCCAAGATAATATTTTCAGAGTCACTTTTGAACTATTGTATTTTCTCCGCCTCCATTTTTCTTCTTATTGATGACACTCCGTTATTTAATATATTAGGTTCATGTATGTTACACTTTTACTGTGAATTGTTCTTTAGGGATATCAAAGGATCAATAGTCAGGCACCAGTGTTTGTGAGATGCTGTCCCCAGCAATCTTTAGGCTTCTTTCTCAAGATAATGTCCTTTACTGAAGTGATGGGGGTGGAGGGAGAGTAGCCACTGGGTCTACCTACTTCCTTAAACAGAACCAGAGAGAGTAGAATATTTGTTCTTACATTTGAAAAGAAATCTCACTTGGCGTCATTGACACGTATTAACCCTACAAATTAATAGAACTCAGTGTGGTATTTGCATACATGCACACAGTGTACACAGTTCCTGTTCATTCCGTCTTCCTGGCTTCCTCCCATTCCCCCGCCACAGCCTCCCCACTTCCCAGGCTCTAGTAACTGCTCTTGAACTTCTACTTTCAGAGTAACTTAATCCTCCCCCCTCCCCCTTCATAGGACAAAGTATATGGATACTTGTTTTCCTCCTTCCACCCATTTGTTGAAGAAAAATTTCATACATCATTTTGATTGGTTAGTTGCAAGTTGCATGACCAATAGGAACCAATCATCTGATGGGGACATAACTGCCCTGATGTGCTTAAGACCAGTCAGCTGTCTTCATTTCTGTGCTTGCTCCATTGTTCTGTTTCTCACATCTTTCCATTTCTCTTTGGGAGACTTCCTTAAATTTGTCCTTCTCAGTGCTGAATGTGTTTCCACAAGTTTTCTTTTTATAGCCTCTAATAGTATTTTAAATATGAATTTATTAAAACTTACATTATGTTTTAATCATTTTCCTTTTTTAAAAAAAATGTTTTTATTTAAATCCATTCTCTTCTCTTAGTTACATGGCCCCTTTTGTCCCGTCAGTGTTAACTCTTTGTATTTTGTAGTGATATGATAAAGAAATTAAAAGTCAATTCTGGGCTGTATAATAATGTAAAATATACTTAAGACCCTCAGCAAAAGTGACATATTTTTGTACTACATATACTTTACCACAACAAAAATATTGTATTTCCTATAGAAAATAATGTTCAATATATACACTTCTTCTTGTTGTTCAAAGGAATATTTGTTTTTGATTATAATAAAATAATTGTATTAGTCTATGTATTTTGGTTGTTTGCTTGATTTTTCTGTTTGTTTATTTGTCTTTAGTCTTGGCAGGATTTATACAGGTTAATTTTGTCAACAGAAGGTACACAGTAGATCCACGGTGGCTCCACAATCTTTTTTTTTTGTTGTTGTTGTTGTAAAAATGACTTTTAGATTCCTGTTAGATTCAGATCACAAATTGTTTGCATATCCAGGAAACTGGGGGTAGATTTTAATTTTGTACAGGAATTTGCTGGATTTTTGTTCTTTTGGTCCTTCTTTCTGTTTTCTTCTTGCGTGCGTAGAACAGAGTGTTCAGCTTTTTAGCCCATACACATTTATGCTCAAGAGATCCTGTCTCAGCAAGAACTGCTCTGGAAGCTCCCATTCTGATTTTCATTTGTGAAGCATCTAATGCTTTCTAAACATCCAGGATAAAGTACGCTGTAGTGAGAACATCTGCCAGGGTATGGAGTACAGACACAAGCAGCTTCTCAATGACTGAGATACAAAGGGGACGCAGGAGTCCTGCCAGACATCGTTCTTAGGTGTGTGTGTTTACTGTCATTATGTTTACTTTGTACCAGTGCTCGGGCACATCATAAGAAGAAAGGTTCGTTTTATCTAAAAATGGATCCTGACCTCACTGTTTTTGAAGATTTAAATTTATTTTGTTGGTAACATTTTTAAAAGTCCTATTGATTCTGCAACTATGCAAGTTTCCCTGAACTTCTCAATAGAAGTTAAGGTCTTCAAGCTGAAAAGAGTTTCCTCATGTTCTTGTGGAAAAACAAAAGATCACCTTGAATAGAGCATAAGCTGGTTATTAGGGCTATATCTCCCTGTTGTAGAGACCTCTTCTTGGTCCCACTTTGTGATACTGGGTCTGTGTAGGCCATCTCCTAAACTTCTCACTTCTACATGGCATTTCTATACGAACTCAACTGACAGGGGACCCCAGAATAGTGTGGATAGATTTGATGTGATGGTTAGTCTTGCTCAATTTGACATAAAGTAGAGTCATGTAGAGGAGGGAGACTCAACTGAGGACCTGCTGTCATCAGACTGGCATGTGGGCGTGTCCTCAGGCATTTTCATGACTGATAATTGGTGTAGGAGGGCCAGGGCCACTGTGGGTGATGCCATCCTTAGGCAAGTAGGTGGGCTGGGCTATATACAAAAAGTAGCTTAGCAAGCTAGTAAACAGCACATCTCTGTGGTCTCTGCTTCAGTTCCTGCTTCCATGTTCCTGCCCTGCCTGAGTTCCTGCCCTCATTGCTTTTGATGATGAACTATTACATGGAATTGTGAGTCAAGTGAACCCTTTCCTCTCAAACTGTCTCTGATTATGGTGATTCATCGCATCATTAGAAAAGTAGCTAAGACAGCTCCCAACTGATACAAAGTATTCTCTGTATAGGCTGGGTCTTAAATGTTCTTGAAACATTGTCAACAGCTTGTTCCCCATCTTGAGTGTTATACTATTTAGGGCCAATAAAGAAGTTCTGCTATCCTGTGTAAGAGTAACATGGATTTCTTCTACCCTGAATTTCTTCAGATGCCTTGCTTTGAAGGATGTGAAGGTCAGTTAGGGTGGCCTCACATTGGCAGTGGCTTCCTGAGTGTGCTACCATGCCCTTTGGCTCATCATCCTTTGGGATTTCACCAGAAGCTGTTTATGATATTGACTTTTAACTTTCTGTAAATTAAAGGTAGGTACTCAATACAGAAAACAGGACAGCAGAGTATTTTGACAAAAGTTCAAGACATTTCAGATAGTCACACTGAACTGAGCAGGAAAGTGCAGGTAGTCGTGCGGAATGTACAGGCTACAGAGTGAGCTGTCCTTAGGGTGTAATCTTTTCCTTCTTGGCTCATTTCTTCATAGACTCTCCTTTCTGGCTCTTCCCCTTGCCAGCCTGCAGCTGCTCCTGAAATTCAAGGAGCAACTGACATAGTCACAGGAAAGCCTGTTTAAGGGGATTGTCTCAGGAACTGTTGCTTGTCAGTCTTAGAAGATCATTGGTTAAATTCACTTTAAGGTCTACAGATGCAGTATCATGATGGTGATAGGGTCTCAGCATCCTGTGGCTTGACTCAGACTAAACTTCTAAATGATTCAAACAAAACCAACGTGAAGATATTCTTTCTTATACTAGAAAATGGATGCCTAAGAGTGATGTTTTCCATGGTTTTAGATAATTACATACCCATTTAATTATTTTCCACATGTTCTAAAAGTACATGGTTTTCAGGCAGGAAGGAAAAGATGCAAGCTGATACAAATGAATAGGAAAGAAGAAGCCTCACAGTAGTTAAGAGACTGAAATGGAATGGTTTTTACAGTGTAATGGGATAGCTGGCTTCTTTCCCCTGTCATTGGTCATTTGTGATTTTGTGTATTCATGTTCCTTCTCTGAAAAATACTGTACTCAACCAAATGAATTAATATGCTAAAAAGCACCTTGAAATGTCCAATCAATGTTAAGAACTGAGGACAAGGAAATGACTCCTAGACTTGAGTAATATAGTAACTCCTGAGCTGGATGGAATGGACAAGACCTGTTCCCTGGAATGCTAATGTTAATGTATGGTGATGCCCAATGTTCTGGAATATTCCACAAAAGATAAAGAGAAACTCATAGCTCTCATAGACTACAGATCTGAGGTCAGTGTAACATAGAGTCAGCTGACTGCCTCTGTTATAATAGAACACATTCAGGTGCATTTGTTTGAGTTACCCATGACTTCTGGCTACAGTGATGAACAGTTCAATCTATAGAGGGAAAAAAAATCACAAGGAGACATAGGATAAATCCAAACTGAGAAGTACATTTTAAAGTAGCCTTTAAATTTTTGTCCTTGTCCAGGTTGTAATGGGCAAGGCAAGGCAAGACTAGGTGAGGTGAGGTGAGGCAGAGAACTATTTTTAGATTGAAGGAGAATGGAAAGACTGTCAGGTCCATGTTCTGATGATGTCAGAAAAGAAGGGTCACAGGAAGCTGGGAGGTTGAAGAGAATCTAAGGAGTCATAGACTGGTAAGATATATTTTATTCATTCCTGAGGAAGTCTTGGTAGGCTGGTAGTTGCCAGCAGGCACAAAGGCACAGACACAGGCCTACCAACAGACAAACACAAAGCAGAGGCTCTGACTTCAAACCCATGTTTATACAGAATCACATAGAATGAAACTCTGCCAAACATAGTTATTAATTAGATTACATCACAGTTTACTTTGGGGATACCCAGACACCCCATGACAGCCATTTTATGCTGACTCATCACTTCACTGAGGTCTGGGGTTAGCTATGCTTTAGCTGACTCATTAGAGCCTTTTGCTGACAAGATAAACACATCCCTTTGAATTGTTTCTTCTTTTTATGAAGGTCATTAAGACAGAACAAAGCTAAAACAAGTACAGAGATTAGAAAGTCAGTGTTAATTTCTTAATTTTGATGATAGATTTTTCTAGAATTGTTATTTTTGACAGGAAATATGGAGATATGCAGAGATAGATAGTTCATGGGCATTATGCTTGGCAATTTATCTGAAGTAGTTGGAGAAAGTTCTTTGTGTTATCTTTACAAGTTTTGTGCAAATTTAACATTGTTTCTTCAAAGTAAAAGCCAATGTTCTCCTTTTTTTCCCCTGGTAATATTGTAGGCAAAATGTCCCAAGAAAACCCAGTACAAAATACTTAAAATGCTGACTATAAAATAAAAGCATGGGTGAGCAGACAATAATAAGAGAAGCCAGCAGAGACCAGAATGTCAAAGAGGCATAATTCCCAGGAGTCAGCAGGCTTGGATGACTAGCGTTCCCTGAGAGTGTGTGTGCTGCAGCCTGTGGGAACCTTAAGAGAAGAAACAGCTCAGTAAGAGGTCCAATTAGAGAATGGGATATGTCTTTCACTGACTGAGACCTTCATATATTCATGTTCGGAACAGTCATTTACAGGTTCTCTTAAGAACTCTCCTTTTGGGGATCTATATGCAGAAGTATTTTGACTCACAGTTTAAGAGGACACAGTCCCTCACAGTGGGGAAAGGCTGGATGGTAGGTTATTCTATGGTAGTCCCATCTGACAGTTGGGACTCTTCACCTCCTCACATGGAGGAGGGGTGAGAAGCATAGGCTCTTTTGAGAATTCTTCATCCACAGCCCATCCTCCATGAAGAGTTGAGGCTAGACTGTATCATGATGTTTAGATTCATCATGGATGAGTGTTAAATCTTCTGTCAGGCTTTCTAAGATACAGATCCAAAGACAAATCCCATACCCTGGCATTGCTTGCTGGTTGAGCAGTAGAAAATCCTCGTAGGTGTTCAGCATATAGGATGCCTCCAATGAGCCTGGACAGAATCAAAAATTGAAAAAGAGAGAGGAAGGGACAAAGATCTACCCACCTGGCTCCTCCTGTTTCTTGTTGGCCAAAATTTGCCTTTGGACAGGAAGCTTCATCATACTGCTGGGTTACATCATCTGGGTACCACCAGCAGCTACTTGGGATGCCAGAACCCTTGCTTGGATCTGGAAGTAGAAAAGAAGACAGAAGATTTTCATGCATGGTTGTTGATCTGGACTATGTAATAATGGTAAAGGGAAGATCTGGATAGACACTGGGCAAGTACTGCTCAACCCTTATGGTTGTGAACGTGGTCCAAGCAGCTGACAAGGGGATCTAGAAGATATGAACAGGTTTAATCAGATTTATTGTACAGCATGAATGTGGAATGCCCCATAGGCCCATGTGTTTTGAGTACTTGCTCGCCAGCTGCTGGTGCCATTTCAGGAGGTCGCAGAAACCTCTCAAACATGAGTCCTAATTGGTGGCTGTATGCTTACAAGGGTGGGCTTTGAGGTTTATAGAATGACCCAGATAGTCTGGCTCTCTGCTTCCTGACATACCCAGGTATGAAAAGGCTATGCTGTAAGCTCTTGCTGCCACAGATGGAGCTGCCCCAGCCTCCGTATCTCTCCAGCCATGATAGGCCAGAGCCCCCTGAACCGTAAGTCAAGATACAGATTTTCTTTCTTGGGTTCCTTCTGTTAGGTTGTCAATTGTAGTGACAAGAAAAGAAAGTACACAGGCACAATCAATCTCCTTGCAGCAACCATCTGATCTAATTATGATCTCCCCTTAATTTAGGTTTGACTCGATGCTATAAATGAGATGAACCAATCTCTGTTCAGAGAGGAGATGAAGCAGTCCAGCTAGGCGGACACAGTGTGGTAGTCTAGGCACTATAGCTGCTCTTGATGGGCTTGTATCCTTCATCTGCCTTTAGCATCACTCATTCTGAGCTCCCTCTTCCTTGGTTAGGAATTAAGCTGGTACAATAAGTAATCTGGACTTTCATCTGAACTTTTGACTGTCCTGTCCTTGTTGAATTGCAGTTTGTAGCACATGGTTTCGGTGTCTTCTTCACATACTTGAAGCACTTACCTCTGCATCCCAAAGAGCACACACTGTGCACATCTGCAAGCTCTGTGACTGGAGCCTGGGTTTTGGAGGTAACACACACTTTCAAAAAATAACCCAAAGTTTAAGTATCAGAAATGAGATCTCAGAAAGAACTCTCAATGGCTGATTGACCTGGGGATGGTGAAGAGTTGTTCCAGCACCTCCATGTGTTGGCCCCAGTGTTCTATATTGATTTCTAGAGTTGCCCTGTAGAACTAAGCACCAGTACACGTAGCTTTACATTTGTTGACAATACTGGCTTTCCATACTTGCTTGTCAGCTCCCTATGAATTGCTTGCTCTCAAGTAGACTGTTTGCACTCAGATCCTTGCTGGGATTTGTGTCTGGGGACTCAGATATATTTGTTGTACTATACACACTTGCTGTAGCTTCACACAGACAATTAGAACTAGGGGTAGCAATTCTGTAACACACACACACACACACACACACACACACACACACACACACACACA
>NW_021604631.1:2968691-2983042 GCF_004785775.1 Grammomys surdaster
ACACACACACACACACACACACACACACACACACACACACACACACACACTATTTAGACATATTCATTTCTGCTCCTGTTGTCAAGCACCAACCATAGCTCTTCATGGTTGTCAGCTTCAGGTACTTCTACCCTTCAGCTTGCTTCTTTGCCTGCTGGGTGCGAAAGAGCTCATTGGCAAGTGTTCTTTGG
Organism: Grammomys surdaster; assembly: GCF_004785775.1. NCBI lineage: Eukaryota > Metazoa > Chordata > Mammalia > Rodentia > Muridae > Grammomys > Grammomys surdaster. The sequence goes on from NW_021604631.1 coordinate 2,968,883, forward strand.
AACTTTCAGTTCAATACATATCTTACTGATTGTCCTCTTCTGCCTCTCTGGGGGGAGCCAGTGCCCCTAACCTTTCAGAATCCAAATTTTGGAACCATGTTCTTCTAGTGGGTTTTGTTGTGATGAAAAGAAGAAGTGTTTTAAAGTCTACTCTCTGTACTATTTTAGGCTGTTTTTCATGTGGTTAAAAGGATAGTATATGAGCCTGTTGGTTAAGGTCTAGCTATTGGGAAAATGGGTCTATAACTCATTGAATCAATACAGGAGCTTTGTTCTTGGCATGAGCTTTTAATTTCACAGGTGCTGAATCCAAGTTGACAAATCAGCCCTTTTTGAACATTTCGTAAGTTAACATACAGCTACTGACACAATCACTATTAACGTAACTTCTGTATCCTGGGGGTTGGGAGAGGAGTTGATTCTAGGGTCATAGAGCTGATACACAAGACCATCCTCAGCTGACAGTACTGGCAGAGATTCTGTAATCACGAGGGGGCAAAGTTCATGCCAGTTACAGTGAACAAAGAGCCACCCTCCCTATCTCCTTACCCTAGTCTTAAAGTATAGATAACCCATCATGAGGTGGCTGGCAAGTCTTCTATAGGCATGATAATTGATCATGGCACCAACAGCATCTTTGATTAACAACTGGGCATTGAGTGGTGGCTGGGGTTAGAACAGGTCAGCTAAAGGCAGCCATTTTGTTTTTGATTTGGCCATTAGCAAAAACCTCTTTTCAACTCTTTGCTGTTTGGATGGGATTTGGCCCCACTTCACCCTACTCTGTACTGCTAGGACAATCAACTTAGACTTAGTGATAAGGCTGAGAAGCATGGAGTCCCACATTCATTCACTCATTGGTGGGAACTGATGGCAGAGTATGACTAAACCATGATGCTTTTTCCACTCTTGGTCTCTCTCCACCTTTGGCAATCTGACCCTTGGATAGTTCTTGTAAGTACAAGAGTAGTGAAACCTTGTTTTACATGGAACAGAATCATGATATAAATTTATCGTGACATCTCCCTTTGATGATAGAACCTCTATCAAAGCTTCTAGTTCAATGTTCCGTTAAACGCACATACTCTCACACATTGCCAGTGAATTTTCAGAAATTTTAAAGGATGCACTGAAGTCAAACAGAAGGAACATTTTTGCATTTATCTTCAAGATAAAAAAATAATTAGGGCTGAGGGAGATTAGCTTAGTCAGTGACATGCTTGCTGAGCAGGCATAAGGACCTCAGTTCATCCCAAGAAGCCACATATAAAGAGCTGGGTGCAGTAACATGTACTTGTAATTGTAGTGGCAGATAGAAGGAACCAGGTGGATCCCTAGGGCTTGCTCGTTAGTCTGCCAAATGTGAATCAGTGAGCTTTAGATGAGTGAGAGACCCTATCTCAGGAAAGGTGAGTGGTACTTAGGAATGGCATCCAAATTTGTCTTCTGTTCTTCATACATACCTGCACAAACCTGCACACGCACCTGCACACACACACACACACACACACACACACACACACACACACTGTAATTGTATACAGCAGTATAAGTAACACTGGGTTGAAGAATGGATTACTAGCTTTTTTGTAGATAGTAAGTGCAATAAAGCAGTTTAAACATGACTAAATTTATTGATAATAAAAGCATAGTTGGACCCATATAGTTTAATATTACTTTCAGCATTAGAAAAAAACAAGAATATTTTGTCATTTTAATATGCATGCTGTATTAGTTACTTTTGTTGTTTCTGTGATAAAATTCTTGAGAACAGCAACTAAAAGGAGGTCTTAGCCTGACTCACTGTTTGAGAGCACACTCTATCACGATGGAAAGACATTGTGGTGAGTGCCATGGCAGGAGTCTGGTACCCTTTCTCACGCTGCCTCTGTAGTCAAGGAGCACAAAGAGATAAATTCTGATGCTGTTTTTCAGATCCTTTGAATCTTGGACCCACATTCAGGGTGACTATCCTCAGTTAAACTGTTCTGAAAGTACCCTAGAAGACATCCTTGAGTGTGTGTTTCTATGATCAAATGGATAATGTGTATTAATCATCACCCTTTGTCAATTTGACAGTTAAACGCATTACTTTAAATCATAACATTCTATAGTTGGTCTCTAGAGACTCATCTTCATTTTATCATACCAAATGAATTTAGTCTATTTGTAGAAGTCCCCATAGTCATTAATAGTCCCAGTCCTGCTCAAAAGTTCAATGTCTCTTCTGAGACTCATGGAAATCTCTTTATTGTTGTCCTTTATGAAATAAAAAATAAATTACATGCTTCATATACACAATGATACAGAATAAACAGTTTATTTTTAAAGGAGAACAATGAGAGGATATCAAGAAAATACTTGACCAAGGCAAGGTTGAAACTTAGCAGGGCAAACACCAAACTGTGAAGCAACTCTGCCATTCTTTTCGGGCTCATGGTAGAATTATATGGACTCTAATAGTCTTGGGCATCTCTAGTCCCACAGTTTTGTCCTCTGTAAGATATGTAGCCTCTCTCCTTGGCCATCTCTGTACTACCTACAGGTTTCTGTGGTAGGGATCCCATGTTCCTTGAGTCATCCCAGGGGCTCTATTCAAACTACTTATTATCTTCATACAGTACTGCTTAGGGCTCCTTGAAGGGTACTTGACCTTGCCACACATTGGCTTTTTGGAATGGTGCTACAGGCATCCACAACCCCTCATAGATGAATTGTCTATGTCTGCAAAGTAAGTACCATGTGGATAATTCTGACAGGTTCTGCTGCCAGCTTGAGATGTTGCCTGGCTCCTTTGTAACACAGCTACATCTGCCTCTGTGTGTCTTTGAAACTGATCCTAGAAAAACATATCCCTGGGTAGCCATTTTGGATCAGGGAGCAACATTCTCAATCCAGGCCCTGTTCTTTCAAATGTAATGCACTGTTCCAAGCTGGAGTCTTTAGTGGGAGGATTTGTCCTCGGATACTTTTCCTACTGTCTCACTACATAGCACCAGGTTTCTTTATAATGGCGCTAATATTCTTAAAAAATGATAACTGTTTTTATCCACGTGTACTTTGCTACATTTCCAACTCCCTTACTGTCCTTTCCCCCATCAAAATGCAGATGCTTGCATCTTTCTTTGCTGCCTCACTGTAGGTCTGACTAAGATCAGTGAGCTGTAACCATGCCACCGTGTGCATTATATCCTGTGTTGAAATTTTCCCCACCAAATAATTTAGTCTATTACCTTTGAATTCAGCCTCACTCAAGATCTTAGGACATGAAAACAGAAAGAAGTCAGATTCAGAATTGCTGTAATATCAAATGAATGACCTCTGGCTCAGTTGCTGATAGAGTCCTGCTCCTCTCTGAAACCTCATGAGCTGGGCCTTCATTGTCTGCTTTTCTCAGTGTTTTGGTGTACAACTCCCATCAGACTAGCCCCATTAAATTCTGCTTACAAGATTCTAAGCTTTTCCAGCCTGCAGTTCCAAACTCTTCCACAGACTTGTTCCAAACACCTACAAACGGTGTGGTAGGTAAGTCAGCACAACAACCTGCTCCTGTATTAGTCACCTGTCTCATTGTTGTGAATGAATGTCTGACAAAAACACCTTAAGGAAGGTTCCATTTGGCTCATCCTTTGAGTGTACAGTACATTACAGTGGGGAAGGCCTATGGGTAACTCTAGATCTAATGTAAGGTGTGTGAAGCCGCTGTCTACATGAATCTGCAGTCAGAAAGCAGTGACAGATGAAAGCACTGACAGAAAGCTCAGCTTGCTTGCTCTTCTTATCCTGCTCTGGATTTTTCAGCTCATGGGATAGTACTACAAACATTCAGATCTTCCCTGCTAGTTTAACCTTTCTGGAAATAATGTTTTATGTGTATGTGTGTTTTGCCTGAATGTTTGTGCACCATGTAGATGCCTGGTATCTACAAAGGCCAGAAAATGGCATCAGATCCTATGGTATTGGAGTTACATATATTTGTGAGGCATCATCTGACTGTTGAGAATTGAACCCAGGTCCTCTAGATGAATAGCCAGTGCTTCATCTCTCCAGGCTAATGAATAATTTAAGCTTATTGGAATTATTAATTGTAGCATCATCATAATAAGGTTGGTGAATTGGAATGCTCCCCAAACACACTAAATGCCATGTCTTCATCTCCAGTTGGGTACTGTTGGGAGGTGAGGGAACTCTTGAGAGATGGGCCTGTTGGGAAGTTTTCAGGTCATGGAGGCAAGCCCTTGAAGGACTTAATGTGGCTCTAGTGCCTTCATTAATTTTGTTCTTTTTTTTTTTTTTAGTCATGAGGCAAATGGTTCTGCTCTGCTCTTCTACCATCACGGCTACCCTACTATGGCTTATAGAAGCAGGGCCAATTGGTTATTAGCAGAGAGATCTTTACCTGAACCAATTTTATCTGAACCCTTTTGTTTCTTTTTATTTTCCTCATGTACGTATTTGTGTATGCTTGTATGGATGTTCATGTGCGTAGGCTGCACATGTATATGCTGGTACACATACACACTGTGCATGTGGAGCTTCAAGGTTGGCTAGAGAGTCTTCCTCAACCACTCTGCTTAGTCAGCAAATTAGGGCTCTCAGTTGGACCCAGAGCTCTCCAATTGGCTAGTCTAGCTAGCTAGTTAGCATACTTCAGTGATCTTCTGAGTACTGGAATTATAGGTGAGCTGCCACACTGGACAAGTGCCTTACCACCAATGTCTCTCTCCAGGCCTTTTTCTTTCTATAACCTGATTTATTTCAGGCATTCATCATAGTAACAGGAAGTTGATTCTTACAGTGGCATTGTGTAGGAAGTGACACTTCATTTCTTAACAAAAGATGTTAACAGATGGAGCTCCTTTGTCCCTGAGATGTCGACCAGCCATCTCTTTCACTATGTATCAATTAATTGTTTTCTTTTTGAAGTTCCATGCAAAATATAAATCTTCTGCTTAGTGTTTGTTCTAGCTGATAGCTCTAGCATAGATCTTCCCTTACTATCTCCTTATGTGTCAAGCCCTAGGAAGGACTGGTTATTGGACCACAACTGCTCTTTCCTCTCCTGACAGAACTCCTGGGTTCTTTCCTTTTGCGCCAGCATCTGCATTGACTTTTGGTGATCTTGTGGCTTCCACTGGTAAATCAGGATGTGGTTCATGAATTCATGTACTTAGTCCTACACACACATACACACACACACACACACACACACACACACACACACACACACAATCAGGGCATCTATTCAGGAAGTCTATGGTACTAGTCAAAATTCTTGTCACACTCTCCGAACATTTCCTCGTAATTTGCTCCTGACTGTTCAGTTCGACTTAGTATTTATCAAACATTTGTTATATACCAGGAACTTCACTGGGTGTTGGTAGTCAAGAGGACAATCAACATGTAACTCCTCAGACCCCCACATGTTGACCACTGATCTCCTTTTAAACTTCTCTGTATGCTGAGAACAAGAAAGGCTTAATAGTGGCCCATCTTCTCTGCTGGCTCCCGGGTTCATATTTATGACTACATAGTAAATATTTTCTCTAGATGTTTCTCAAACTAAGTATGATAAAAATTATTGACTCCCATTTTCAAGTTTTCCCTTCCTGACTTCTTGGTTCTTTTTGCCTTAGCTTGAATCCTCACCTGTTAACCCTCCCCACGATTCTCTTTCAACAACTGGTAAAGGGTTCCAGTTAATCCTTCCTTTTACTAACTAGTGAAGGGTTCTCGTGTTTTTCTAGCTCCATTGCTGCTCTAGCCCTCATTGTTTCCATTCTGGACTACCCTAATTGTTTCCTTATTACTCTCATTGCTTCCATCTTATCCGTTGTTGTTAGCAGACAGATCTTTCTGATCTCTTGCCTCATCACTGCACTGGAAGCCATGAATACAGGGTAAAGTCCACTGGTCTACTCCAATATTACTGTCTTCCACTGTAGGAGCCAATTGTTCTTTGTAATGTTATCTCTTAGTATTCACTTCTTTGACTTTTACTTTCATGCAATCCAAGAGCTATTTATAGTTCTCTAATTTGCAGGAAGATTACTACACATACTATTTGGTGACCATTTTCACTGTTGTACTGATTGGTGCCTTTTGATTTTGTATCAGATGTCCCTGTACATACCTGAACATGCTTGTGTCTTAGCAATGATTCTTAGTGTACATCACCTAGGGTCTTAAAAGATACAGATGATGGGTTTCCCCTCCCAGAGATTCGGAATCAACTGGTCTGGACATCAGGATTTTAAGTTTCCCACAGGTAATTCTCATGTGATTCTTGGGATGAGAACCTCTGGGTTCTCATGAGGATACTGTATGTAATATACTTATCACACAGGATGAAGACTAAAGAGAACAGAAATACATTTCTGGGCAACAACCATATAAGAAACTACCTGTTATCATGCTCCCTTGATATTGGGAGTCTTGTTAGTTGGTTACCTAGCTTATTCCTTGAGGCAGGGCCTTCTCTATTGGACCCAATCAGAGCTTGCCAGATGACTAGGTTAGCTATCCAGCTTGCTCTGGGCATCTCTTGCCTCTGCCTTCTGAGTGCTGGAATGATAGAGAGCCTCCCACAGCCTCTCTGCCTTCAGGTGGGTTCTGGAACTATCTGGTATCAGTCTGGCTTTGCTGTTGTGGGCCTAAAAATCTTACTAGGAGTTGCCTTTAATTGTGTGCAATTTGTAGAACAAATATCTGGGCTTATAAAGGCATCTTCCAAAGGAGGAGGGTTTATATTCTAATTTGGATGCTAGATTCCCCCGTCACCCTAGGAGGTCTCTAAGAAAAACACAAATAGGGACTCTCACAGTACGTCATAGGCAAAGGCAAATGAATCATGTTCTAATTGTAGATTTCAACACAATGGCTACAAGTATGTCAGAAAAGCCAAGAAAATTATTTGCTATAGATAAATAAAAGCTTCTGAACTTTTAATGTTTATTTTTAGGTAAATAAAAGAGGCTTATTTTATGTTTGTAACAAACTTGGTGCCTGAAATATTTTAAGCACTTGCGTACTTTATTGTGTGCCAGGTTATGCTGGGATATAAAGTTCCCAAAGATGATATATTTAAAATTAAAGAATGTTCCAGGGAAGAATGCCATAACCTGGGTGATGAACTGTTACTTAACAAATAGCCACTTCTCCTAATGTTCAAAATGTATCAGGCTTAGCATTAGCATGGAATTTCTTTCTGGTTTATAGATCAAGAGTGGATTTCTTCCAAAAAACCTTTGGGTAAAGTTACTCAGAAATGTCATTGAGAAGCTAGCTTGAAACTTTTATTTGGGAATAAAAATACATTATTCGTTGCAGAGCTAGAGATTAGCTTCAGCATTTTTTGAGATCTCAGGTGATGATTTTGACTCCATTCTGTGCAACTTGGAAGATGTGTGCCAACTTCTCAATCTCTGAGATAAGATTATTAAGAACAAAATGGTAAGGGGTGGTGATGAGTCACGTTGCTGCTTGTGTACGTGCTCTTCTTGCTCTCTCTAGATATTAAGTTGTTAAGATAGGGTACTTATATTGGTTTACTAGCCAATTCAATAAGCCTGTGATGATAAATCTACTTTCCCAAATAGTTGGATGTTGTTCAATAAGCAAGGGGCATTAGCCTGAGGTTTTTGTACATGGTTGTTCTATATTATGGACTGCAACAAAGTCTCAGTACATAATAAGGCACCTTGGAATCTACTGGATCCCACAGGATCCCATACCTTGCTCTCTCTCCTGACTCTACTGCTGGAAACTTCCATGCCTTTTGTCTTCTAGAGGATATGGCCTCCATTGTCCATGTCTAGGACTTTTTCAAGAAGTATGACTATTTAGTTATATTTAATTTTAAAGCTATGTTAAAATTGCAGTTGTTGGCTACTTCTTATTTCCATGTATTATGTATGCTGTCTCTCCAAACTGCCAAGTCTTTCCTCAATTTAGTTTTTCTAGATCACTCCTTAGTTTGTTAGTCATGGGTTAGACAAGGGATGTTTAGGCTCACATTGGACTTCTTTTTTGAAACCATGAATGCTAGTTTCCTTTTTGTGGCGGTTGAATGAGAATGTTCCCCATAGGCTCAGATGTTGGAATATTTGGTCCCCAGTTAGTGGTGATGTGAGGGTAGGCTTAGGAGATGTGGCCCTGTTGGAAGTATGACATTGAAGGCAAGAAGGTTTTGGCATGTCTAGTTCATGCTTTCTGCCGCTTCACACTGTGGTGGTTCAAGATGTGAGTCCTCAGCTTCTTCTCCTACCTCCATGTCTGTTGCTCAGCCATCATGGACTCTAAACCTATAGAACTGTAAGCCCCAAATAAACTCTTCCTTGTATAGTTGCCTTGGTAATGGTATTTTAGCACAGACAAAACAAAACAAAACCTCTAACAGTTTTCAAGGCTTAGGTGAGTGGCAGCTTTGGGATAAGAATCATAATATCTAGGAAATTCAACTATAGTATGTTGTTCAACAACTTATAAGCTCATCTGTCTATAAGTATATGTTTGATGAGATTAGAAACTGGGAGAAGGGGTAAGAAGGACTGATCAGTAGACACAGATGGTGTTTGGAGACATGAGGAGGACTGAGCAAGGCATCATCTCTAATGACAACTCCAGAATGACATTTTTCCACTGAAGCCATATACTATGCTGCCTAGTGTTAGGTGACAGGCTAGATTAAGCTTGAGTAGTATGCTTTTACACTAACACCAAAACCATAAATTATTTTTATTTTACGACTATTATTTTCCCCAAATATGAACATTTTCTTTCAGAAATAATGAAAATCGTTTTTCACATTAAGTCTGGAGATTAATGCTCTCATATCTCTTCCATATTAAATTCTGCCACGGCTTTATATTTTCTTAAAACAGTCTTATTTATTGCCAAAGTCTGAGTGCCTAGTAATATCTGGAGCTGCAAATGATGGTCTTATTTTAGATTCTGAGAGAAGCTTTGAATACTGTTTACAACCCTGAACACTTAATTTTGATTGGACAGATTTACTGTTTTGGAGAAGGGTTTTCTGGAATGGCTGTGGGATTGTAATTGTGATTACTGTGTGTGCTACAGAGTAAATAAAAAAGCTGTCCTTGCATATGTTATTGAGGCAGGTCTTGTCTTCCAGCAATGCTTGTGTACTTAATTAGACAAGTGCTTTGCTTCAGACTAAAGGGCACGTTCTGTGAGGTGCAGATGCCTATTTTGGAGAATTATAAATCCCTTTAGGATAAAATTATTTCCTTATCTGGTTACCATCCCTTTGGAGTTGTTCTGGATTAGTTGAGACACAATTAACATCTTTAACCTCGGCTCTTGTGGGGAGAGAAGGTACACATATTTAAACAAGTCTTAATTCTTGGTAGGGTAGGAGAGGGGGAGCCATCAATGGTCACAGGCAGTTCACTGTTTTGTAGGCGTGAACTAGGTAGAGGATGCTCATATCCCACAGCAAGTCATGACTGAAGTACACAGGTGTAAGAAGTAAGTTGTTATGGTCTATTTTCAGCATGAGGAATACTTAGAACTTATTAACAGGTCACAGATAAGATAGATGATAAGCCCCTCTCATCCCTACCTGGCAGCTGGTACCTGCTGGTCTCAGAACTCTGAGCATTGAAAAATACTATGTGCTTGATTGAACTCATGATTTAAAAAGGAGACAGTCTTAAGCTGAGGGATAGTCGTTAGGTAAGACTTAGCATCCTGAACCAACAGGATGGGAAATTTGGGGGAGGTTCTACCTAGATGAGTGAGAAGATTGTATCTTTCTGGAGCACCAGCCCATAAGAAAAAGAGGGCTTGAAGTTTGCAAAATCAGAAACTTTAAAAACTACTGTTTATTGTCAAATATGCATACCAGCCATGTTTGCTTTCTTCCTAGGCTTGCCTCCTATTCTGCAGAATGGAGTATTAAAAACTGTTTCTTTTTCACCAGTACCTTGAATTTTTCCTTTGTCATTAAAGGTAAGGGCTTTGCTTCTCACACAGGAGATGATTCATTTTTCCTTCAGTTTTAAAGGGAGAAGGGATAGGGGAGTAGCCCAAAGTCCAGAGAGTGATCCACATTTCATGAATCATGGCTACTTCCTGACTTGATCTCCAGGCATTTTTCCTACTTCCTTTGACAAATGTTGAATTCTCTCTTTGGAGAACCAAACATCTGGCTTCTCTCTGATGAATAGCTAACATCTAGGGTTGGTTCTAAGACCAGCTTTAGAATGTGATGTTGTGAGGGGTCATGTTGTCAACTTGGTGGTATTTAGAATCACCCCTGTGCATATGTGTGGAGTGCATCTAGAATGGGTTAGTCGTGATGGGAGGACTCCATCCTCCATGTCGGCAGCACCATCCCAGAGAGCTCTTAGACTGAGTCAGAAGGAAAGAGAGATTTGAGAGAAGCATTCATCTGTTCTTGGTATGATGGACTATCTCTTCAAATTGTGAGACAAAACAAACCATCCTTCTCTTGAGTCTCATTTGTCAGGTGGTTGGTCAGAGCAGTGCAAAATATAACCAAGACAGTTGTGGTAATCAAACTGACCAAGAAGTATAGATCCACTTGCTAGCCCTCGTTACTTCTTCAGGGGTAGATGTGAGACAAAAGTAGGTTTAGTCAAAGACAATTAAGTTTTTATTTAAACTTGAATATAACTTGGAGAAAGACTGAAGGTCTTGACATCCTGTGTGCCCCATGAAGGCTGACAATTAATCCAACAGAGTTAGGATGTCTTTTACAAACTGGGACACATTTAGAGAACTGAGTCACTAGTTCATTTTTATTGTATGAACTCCACAGACTACAAGTGCAAAACTAAGATGGCAGAACCATCTTGGTTTAGTGTGATATAAACTTATGGGACTATGTATTGATTTGAATAAAAAATTTTTCCCATAGGCTTAGATGGTGGAATATTTGGTCTCTGGCTAGTAGTGCTGTTTGTGGAGGTCTAACAGATGTAGCCTTGCTGGAGAGAGTACAACACTGGGGGGTGGCGGGTGGGCTCAAAACCATGTGCTATTCACAGTAAACCTTTGCTTCCTGCTTGCATTTTGAGATTCAGGCCATTGGCTTCTGTTCCATCCATTATGATTGATGCTTCCCTGCCATTATGGAGCTGACCCCTTTGTAACTGTAAGCCTACAAGTTGCCTTAGCCATGGTGTTTTAGTACAACCATAGAAAGATAATGAATACAGACTACTACAGGTCCTATGAATAGTCTGTCATTCACTGAAACAGTCTTGTGTGGTACTTGGTGGTAGAGAGCCAAATGAAAAGAGGTAGAGACATAAATTGAATTCTGATCCCCAGATGTTTCAGACATATAATCTATAAACGCATTTAAAATGACTTAAATAATCTAATTATAATTAAAAGAATTTTGGGGTTGGATAGATGGCTCAGTGGTTAACAGCACATACTGCTCAAGCAGAAAACCAGAGTTAAGTTTCCTGCACCCACATGAGTGGGTCACAACTATGTGTGATAAAAGCTCCAGGGGGTCCAGTTCTCTCGTCTGACCTCTAGAGGCACCTGTAGTCATGTGCACAGACCTACATAGAGATATATGACATTTGAAAAATAAATATTCAATACCAATTTAACAAATTTCATAATAAACACTAGCTATCCCTCTTCCTGCTACTCCTTCCTCTTCTTCATACCTTATTCCCAAGAGAACCAGGTCTTGCAGAGGAAGCATGAGGACAATTGAATTTTCTCTCAAATTTCTGCAGGATGCAAATACTGTGAGGGAGTGCTTTCTAGACTGCAATTTCACCTACAAAAACAACTTCCGAATGTAGTTTTATTAAGTAATAAAATTCATAATATAGCACTACCGTATATGCCACTATTTTCTCATAAAAGAAAGGGCATTTTAATATTGCTAAATAGGAGTTACATAATGCAATAAAGAACAATATTGTAAGCGGATCAGATCTAGCTTGAAGAAAAACGCTCAGTGCTCATTTTATGAGCAAGAATGTCAGTCATTTATAAAGTTTAGGCCAGTAGTAGAACTTTCTTGGATCAAATTCTGGCTTCCTCTTTGTTAGCTGCTTTGGAACTACTCGAAGTTTTGGTTTTCTCATCAGCAAAATCCAAGTGTCGGTCTCTCAAAACATGGCAGGGAGGGAAGCAATCCAAGCTTGCTTGGTTTTAGAAATGTGCCTGGTACCCAATAAATGCTCAAGGAACGTGAACTATTTATTTGTCTTGGTGTCTTTTATGTTGCTGTGACAAAATACTATGCTATGACATAAGGAATTTAAGGGATGGAGTGATTGTTTGGTTCACAGATCCTGGCTATAGTCCATCATTCTGGAGAAGGCAAGGGAACAGGAATCTGAAGCAGCTAGCCATAGTGCATTTACAATCAAGACCAGAGGGCTCCTTTTAATCCAACCTAGGATCCAAAACACGAAATGGTGCCACTCACATTCTACCTCACTATGTACAGAGCACTCTTCTGTGTGAGTAGTGATAGGAAAGATGGTACAATGATGGGTTGGTGATGCCCTCCCCCTGTGAGCATAACCTTCACAATGACAAAACTAGTTCAGGCAACCCAAGTCCAGGTTACAGGTAACTTGATGCACTTGAGAGAAATCATTAGAAGCAAGGTAAGAGTTCTCCAGGCCATGGAAGAGGTGGTAGGTGGCTGTGGTCTCATCCTATGCTGTAATTCCTTTGCTGAGACCATTGACAGATGCCAGGTTACAACAGCTGTAAATGAGTTTTGTCTTCACACTTGTCTTGAAGTCTCACTGAAGCCATGCTTTTGAGAGCTACCACCCATGGATTGTTTATTAATTGTCTAATGCCAAATAAGCTTAAGAGACTTAATGTTTTTATTATTTCCCAAGGAGACCACAAGATGTTTGAAAATAACTGTTGAAAGAAAAGAAAAGCCCTACGTTTCTAGATATCTCTATTCTTTAAACAGTGTGTCAATATTATATATACCTTTGTGTATATTCCACAATAAATATGTCAAAATAAAGACAGAGGATGAGAAATGATGGATTTTTTTTAAGAAGGAAGAGAAGAGCAAAGTCTGTATCTTGAGACTCATCCATTGTTGCTTGGATCAGTGATGGGTTTTCATACAAAGGGTGTCAAGCACAGAAGAATAGACAGGAGGCAAAGAAGGCTGCCCAGAATGTGGAAGTCTTGGGGATAATCCCAGAGAAATGTGCTCTATCTAAGGTTTTATTTACACAAAGAACTTTTCCTGACTGTGGAACAATTGAAATATTCTCAAACCCTGGTGATGAGGATGCCAAAGAATCAGGAAGCTGTAGCCTTGAGCAGTGTGTAACACACTATTTCTACTGCAGCTGAGCATCTGTCTATGGGTCAAGTCCACTCTGTAGGCAAGCCCAGCTCCTTGCTCCAAGCTGCTTTGCTTTTAAGATACACATTCATTGATCTGGTTACATAAAGGATGAATAGACACTTTCTTGAGAAACCTGATCTGTGGGTACATAGCTTCACGAAAATAGACTAAACTGGAAATTTTATACCCATGCTTTTAATGCTTGAGTGATAGGAATCTTAGTAGAAATCTGATGGGAGCACTGTACAAAGGACAGGACAGTGCTGAGATATGGGGCAAAAGGCTGGTGCTTCTATTGTTCTCTGTAGCATGGGACTGAGACTTGAATAGGAATGGAAAAGTTACATCTCACACAAATTAGCCTTGATGGTACCCGCTTCAGCATCCTTGAATCTTCCTGTTTGCCTTTTCAGCTGCATTGCTTCTCTTTTTATGTCAGCTGTTTGAGATCCATCCTACTCTGTCTCTCTTCCCCTCCCCTCTTCCCTTCTCTTTCCTTCCCCTCCCATCCCCTCCCTTCCCCTCTTGCCCCTTCCCCTCCATTCCCTTCCTCTCCTGATCCTTCCCCTCCACTCCTTTCCCCTCCTGGTCCTTCTCTTCCCCTCCCTTCCTTCCCTCCCCCTACCCTCCCTCCCTTCCCTTCCCTTCCTGTTCCTTCCCCTCTCCTCCCCTCCCATCCCTTCTCTTTCCTTCCTTTCTCTTCCCCTCCCCCTCCCCTCCCACCCTTCCCATCCCTTCCCTTTCCTTTCCTATTCCCTTAACCAATCAACCTTCCTTCCTTCCTTCCTTCCTTCCTTCCTTCCTTCCTT
>NW_021604631.1:2983142-3001596 GCF_004785775.1 Grammomys surdaster
TTCCTTCCTTCCTTCCTTCCTTCCTTCTCCCTCCTCCTGTCAATATCACACATACATATCCATCTATGTCTGGTGTCTCAGTTACGTAAAATCATCTGTGCTCCAGTAATATTGCATGGAGAGACTCATTTAATAAAAACAACTTAACCAAATTTTAATTAACCCTTCTCAAAATTTAATTTAGTTTTCACAATTTCATTAACTTTTTTTTTTTAAAAAACTGGATGGTTACTTCTGTTGGTAATCTCTTATTGTACTCAAGTTATAAATTCAACACATCATATTGATGTGAGACTTCAGTACTATCAACAGTTTTCAGGTAGCTGATCTATCCCTAGGGGTCTTGGGATGGATCCTTCAAGGATAAGAGGGGATTACTATATCCTGTAAGGAATCAAGTGAATATCCTTATCAATAGATTAGTTTTGTTGTTCACATGAGAACTTAAAAGATCCCAGAAATAGAATAAAAGATGTGCCTGCCTTTTGCTCTCCAAGTTCCCAGTGACTTATGGGAAACAAGAAGGAATTAAAAAGCTGTTGTTTGACTATAAAGAGAATTAATTTTCTTTAAGAAAAGGAGTAGATTTTTCCTACCAAACATATTAGAAATGTGTCTAATTCAAGTTTATCTAATTATTTTTCAAATGAGATTTCTTGTAATACAGTCTTATTCCAGCTAAACAAAGTTTTATTGTACAAAATGTAAATGATTGGGACACATTTTCTTCATTATAGAACGCAACTTCAGTTATCAGGAAATAAAAATACAGCCCAGAGTGATGGAGATTGGTCTGGTGCTGCTGTGTATTCAAATGCTAAATTTTATACCTCAAGATCTGTTTGTCCCCAATGAGGAGATCCTCACGTATACCAAGTGATACTATGTAAACCCTGCTCCACAAAGTAAAGGTAATTGGTTAATAAAGGCTAAAGTCTGTGATTGGACAGTAGAGAGAGAAAGGAGGGACTAGAGGATGGAGTGAGGGATCTGAGGAGAGACCAGAGGAGAAGGGAGATGAAGGGAGGAGGCTGCCATGAGAGGAGATGGGCCATGACAGCATGGCCAGGAGAAACAGCAAGTAACAAGGGACATAAGGTTGAGATGTAAGTTAGAATAGCTCCAAATCTAGGCTTACAGTTGTAAATAAAATACCAGGACCGATGTCTTTTATACAGGCTAGCTAGAATAAATAACAGTTAGGCTGTTTGTCTAGCACCCATGAACCCCTAAATTTAGTTCCTATGGCCAACAACCAACCAACTAACCAGCCAAACAAACAACTCAAAAGGCATTCATTTGTTCTACATATTTAAGAAATTTTTGTGTTTTAGCCTTTTAGGTAGAGACTTCTTTCATGACAAAGTCATTCACATGAAAAGAAAACAATTCAGCCAACTGAATCAACTTCAAAATTCAGGAAAATCAACAATGTTGACACAGCACATTGTTGTTTTCCTTTATATCTAGATGTAGACATAACCTTTAATTTCTGGCTCTGAACCCTGCCTACTCTCCTAACTACAAGGCTCAGACAACATTTTTTTTTCTCTTTTTTTTAAACCTCTTTATGTCTTACCTTCCCTATCTGTAGAATGGAAATAGAAGTGGCAGTTATTTCCTAGGATTATTGTGAGGATTAAATGAGGTAGTTGAAAGAGAACTAGGACAATGACGTCATGTCCTCCTCCTCCTCCTCCTCTTCCTCCTCCTCCTCTTCCTCCTCCTCCTCCTTTTCTCCTCCTTCTCCTCCCTACCTCCTCTTGCTTCCTCCTCCTCTCTCCATCTTTTTCCCCTCTTTCCTCTATCTCTTTCCCATGATTATCCTATTCTGCTAGACTCGGTCAATGGCCCAGCTTTCAATGCTGAAAAGTAAGCTCACATCATTTGTCTTTCAGAGAAATTGAACAAAATCTCTCTGTGAAGAGGCAAGCACACACTGTGGGTACCGTCATCACGCAAATGTTCAGCTCATGCCGCTCATTTTAATGCATTTTCATTTACTCTTTTGCATCCATTTAATTCATAGAGGACTCAAAGGACTCACAGAACATTAGTCTGCCTGTTTCCTTGTTTGCATGGGGCTCAAACAAGTAGGAGTTGTCTTTTAAAAAGAGCTGACAAAGGGTTTATTTTAGACATAGGTTGCTTTGTTTCTCTCGGCTTTCTAAAGCATAGCTGTGAACTCCATGGCTCTACAGGATGGAAGGAAGCCCTGTTCAGTCTATTCTGTTAGTGACTCTGATGAGTGGTTCATGCCAGGGTCAGGAACCTTCACATTCATTCCAGAGGAGATGGCATTTGGAGTTGGCTTCTGAGAGGGCAACATGAAGTAGGTATGTTATTAAGGATTAAATCCCTTTGTGGTCTTTATGAAAAAGCATGATAGTTATAGAGAGAATAAAGAAACAATTTCTTGAGCACCGGGAGGCAACAAACTATACTTCTTGTTTCATCAGGAACAAAATTATGTATACTTGCTATAAAATAACTAAACATGGAGAGGGGCTTCTTTTGGGAATCCTCTCTCTTTCCCTCCCCTCAACATATTATTCCACATATGATTTATATCTACTAGACCCGCACTTGCTTAACACACCAATCTCCTAGTTCATCTCACATTGGAATATGAGAAGCTGCTTGGAGTTTTCTTATTCTCTTCCATTCCTAATCTTGAAATATTAACAAGAACATTGGTTTGCAACTGATTCTTGTCATGGACCACTGCTTTTCGATGTCTCCATCTGAGCTGCCACTGCTTTGAGGTGATGCATAAAAAGATGCATAGGAAGCCCTGGTGCTGGGGGGGAGGCAGGGATGTCTTGAGGGATGTGAGTGAGCACTGCCATTCTAAGTTCTACACAGCAGTGGACCTTGAACCATTTCCTGTTAGATTTCTCACAGTCCCCAAAGCTACTTTCTAGTTAGTGTCTTATAGAAACGCGTATGAATAGAACTTTCAGTTGTGTTGGACCTTCAGGCTCACCTGCTTCCTTGTAGTCAGGAAACACTGATAAGTGAACTAAAAAGTAAATATGAGCCAAGAGTACTGTTCTGAAGTCAGTCCTCGGGAGTCTGAAACAGTACTACTGGACCACAGTCTCTGACATCTTGCATACATTTCTTTTTTGGGGCTTCTGATGAGTCATTTATCAACGTCCCAGAGATATGGAAAGGAGCTGCAGAGGCTCAGGCTGGACAGAGATTCTGATGAGGCCACTGTGACCCTAGTAGACCTTTTTATCATTAGGGTGGCTATTAGATCAGTGTTACACCTTTAAAATATTAAAGACCTGTAGTCAACAGACTTCAGACAGCAGTGTGGTGGGGTCTCAATGTTAAACTGCAGAGTACCTTTTAACCTATTTAAAGATAGGATTATCTTTAGAGTGATGAGGTCATAGCTGACTTATTTTTATCTTAAACATATCTTATTTTCACCTTTGTTTGTAACTACTAGGAATATTTAGGAAAGTATTATATTTTCAGAGAGACGTTACAAATTTAAGGTCAAAGAACAGAGAACAGAGAACAGAGGTAGACTTGACAGCTAGTCCGACAATGTAATTAATACTAAGGGCTTATCCACCAAATGCCCAATGTGTTCATGTTAGTTTCTGGGCTTGTAGTCAGTCTGAAAAAACTGAGGCTGCCTAACAGGCACCATAGGGATGGTAAAGTTGCCATCTCATGGGTGAATTTGGTTTGGGTTTAGTATTTCAAGACCTAAAAGCATTCAGGCTAAAGGTGAAAAGTTATCTGTCACCCAACCCTTTACACTTGCTGTGTATGAGTGCAGCAAGTGCAAACATAGATGGTCTGTGCTTTAGTTTTCTGATCAGGTGTTTGGACATTGTGCAGAAAGTGGTTGTGAATATCTAAAGGGTTTGCTATTGGTTGCCTGTAAACAAAGCCATATTTGATGTAAAATCCCCTCATTTGTTAACTGGGGTTAAGCAGCCCTCTGAAAGACCATTTCTAGGAATAAACCAGGAAACAATATTCTATTCAGAGAACTCTGTTTAAGAAACAGACCCTTGGTTTGGGTTAAAATGACTGAACCAAACAGAATTGACCTTGCTCAGTGTGAAGTGTTGATTGCACCTACATCCTTCCAGTAGTATTGTATTTGGCTTACACTCAAGAATTTGCTCTCCTCATCTTTCGAAGAGGACAGAGAATGCTGGTGGGAAATGAAGGAAGGCATCCAAAGAAGACGGCATGTCTCAAAAGTAAACCCGTTCTCCTTAAGGGAATTTCTAAAGCCTCCAATAGCTCTAGTTGAATTATTCAACTTTTATTATTATTTTTTAGGCTGATTTTTTTTTTTTTTTGCTTAGACAAAATTATAGCGCATAGATAACATAGGGAAGAAAAACCCCATATTTACTGAAGCAAAATGTTGACTGCATGTATTTACATATATTAATATTTATGCCAGAATTCATCCCAGAGAAAGGAATTCAGTCTGGGAAAACAGTAGATTCTCGGAAAGGAGGTTTAAGCCCAGCTGAAAGGGAGAAGGAATAAGGCAAAGAAGATAGTCATGAAATAAAATGATAGTTTTGTTCTTTGATCCAAGATACTTCTGATGTGTTCTGCTTCCTCCAATGGAAGATGTGGTCTCTTGGGGTTGTGGCACCACCCAGAGCTCCAAGGGTTGTGTAACGATTTTCAGTTTGCCTTTCTTCTCTGCACTATCAGCCCCATAGGATGGCTTGGATTTTGGTAAAGCTGATTCTCTGATGACTCTAAAACCTGGTTAGTGTGGTAGCCACTTTGTGGAAGGCAGGAAAGGATGTCTCATGGAGAAGAAGGTACACAGAGAATGTGGAGGGGAAAAAGGCATGAACCCTTTGAAATCAGAAGAGACAAATACCCCCAATACAAGCTAGCCCACCCGTGGAGTCAGCAGATACATTTAGGAACGGACTGACTCTTCTTGTCTTAAGAGAGATGCTTGGTCTATTTCATTAAGCCATTAGGGAAGTGACAGAGTTTAGGCTGAACAACCTGGAAGCACTCAGATTGCATACAAAATGGACAAAACTGGAGGTGTTTGAAGTCTGTTCAGTACTCTGAGTGGGGCTTCAAGAGCAGACAGGACACTAACGGTACTTTTGATACATTGCATTAGTTAATAAAAACTTGGCTAAATGATTAAATAACCACATCAGCAGTAATCAGCATCCCTGGATCACCTGTTTATAGGTGGACAGTGAAAGGACAATCGAGACAGCTCAGTGGGTAACAGAGCTTGCTGCCATGTCTTATGACCTGAATTTGAACCCAGGAACTCACACTGTAGGAGGAGAGAACAGACTCCTGAAACTTGTCCTCTGATCTCCACGAGTTCTGTGGTACTCCTTCATCTTGCAATAAATAACTAGATGCCAGGCAGATGGACAATGTAAGCTTTTATCAGAGTCAGTGTAGCTGGAATAAGTCAGTCAGAATTACTGAAGTAAACAAAATATTCAGACAACTGTGCTATTAAACAAGTTGCTTAGGGGAACACCCACTACTTCCCCCACTCTGGAACAACATCATTTCAAGTACAGAAATACGAAGCAGACTACACTCATGAGGAAAACCAGGAATCTGAATAGTTTTGCTTATGCAGTATGAAGAGGATTAAAACAATGATATTACCTTCTCATTTTCAAACTAGCTATAAAATAGATTGTCTGCTTCAACATGGATAGTGGAACAAAGCTAATCCCTTTAACAACTTAGTTCATTTAAAAATGGTATTGGTGAAGTCCCCGTGGTTTAAAGCATGCCTGTGAGTTTGTGAGTATAGTGTTTACTACAGAACAGCGGAGGGCCTGCCACAGGTGAGCACAAGGTTCACAGGGGAAGACTGAAGACAAAATCGGAAGGGTGACCCACAGCTGCACTTTGACACTTTGTAATAAACACTCAAAGGCTTTGTCAGAATTAAATGTTTAACCGTCACTCTGTGTGTGTGTGTGTGTGTATGTGTGTGTTCATGTGCATGTGTGGGTGAATGCTTGAAAAGGCCATAGAACATTTGTATAGCATTCTTTGGGAGCATCCACCCTTTATTTTTTTTATTTCGAGGCAGTGTTTCTCCTTGGTGTTGGAGTTGTTAGGTTGGCTACCTACTGAGCTGAGGATCCTCCAACTCCCCAGTGTTGGGATTACAATTTCGTACTATCTCATGAGCCACTCCCTGACCCCAAGGGCATTCTTGAGATGAAACTCAGGTTCTTTGTAAAACAAACACTTTACTGATGGAGCTATCTCCCCAGCCAGTTTTATTTTTAACTCAAAAAAAAACAAAGCAAACAACCCATTAAGTCCTAAAAGATACTGGGTAGGCAGTACCAGTTTGGGAATGCGTCAGTATGGAGACCATGACCCAGTTGGGTGACCTGTGAGTCTTATTGAATTGACTCTTTTATCCAAGATTTTAAATCTTGTAAAAAGAAGAGAAATAGTTTTTGACCATGCAAATGATGTAGAGTCTACAGACTCCTCTGTCTAGACCTACACTTAAGGAATTATTTAATTCACTATTTTTAGTCATATTTGGATACAACGGTGATTAAAGTTCAGTGTCAAGTCTTGTGAAGTACAAAAACATAAACACATACTCTGTTCAGAGCTAGGAAGGAAAGGGTGTGATACTCTAAGGGTGTGTTGATGCTGGCCAGGAGGGTGTGGAAGACATCTCTTTTGTGATAGTTGACCTGAGACCTTAAGGATGACAGGCTTTGCTGCCTCTTATTACATTTCTAGCCATCTATGTGATTAATGACTCTGGTCTGCATGAGAGCATGAAAGTACCAATGGGACAACAGTCTAGATCAAGTATAAATAATGTGTAAATGGTTTATCTGATATAAAAAAAATCCATCTTTTGAGTGTTAGTCTCCTTGATCACACTGAGAAAGGCAATCTGCCTCTGTAAGTATCAATAGCCAGTTTGTATTACACTCTGGGCAGACCTATTCCCAAGGGGTCTTGAACTTGTCAGTCTCTATCAGAGTACTTTTCAATAAAAGAAAGAGCATTTTTAATTTTTATAGAAATAGTGCTCAGATTCATGAAGGGACTGGACTTCTTAAAGATTATTCCAGAACAGACAGTTGTGGTGATGTAAGGTTATTTTTGTTTTGTTCGAGCAGATCCTGTACTGTTGTTCCACAACCTCCCCCCACCCCCTACTTTCCCTCCCATTTCTTTTCCAGTCTCTTTCTGATTGATGAAAGCCAGCCTGACAGCTGCAGTAATGACTCTGAAATCTTTATTAATTCTTTCCGCTCTTTATTCTCCTCGTGCAGGCCATTCTCATTTTGCACTGAGATATTTTAATGAGTTTCTGAATGATTGTTTTCCACTTTTCCTAATATCCCTCTTCAGGTCACTAAATTAGAGGGAAGCGTTCCAGCAAACGGGAACGGAAACAAAAAGTAGTGTCATTAGCGGGTGGCCCGGTGAAGTCACAGCTATTAGGATTGTGAGATGTCTCTTGACTGGAAGTGTGGAAAAAGATGCTTCCAGATGGAAGGGTTAATTACTGGGTGTGGGCTTCAAAGGAGTCAGGGAAACTTACAAGATCCATTTATCAACAGCGGTGAAGCCTGCAGTTCTTCCTGTATCACGAGGTAGAAAGGCTCTACAATGTGTTAGGTGGGACAAACAATGATACAAATCCTGGTCGTCTAACCTTCCTAAGGGGATGTGTCATGTCTGGCTACTAGAAACAAAATGCCAGAGTTTTCATTTTTAAAGTAAGGAGATGACTAAGCCATGGATACTCATGTCTAGGTATATTTTTAAAGTTTGGCTAACTTTCTCTTTTCCTGTGCTACTACTTATGGTGTTTGGATTTCTTCCCACCCAAGAAGTTAACCTAGATGGAAACTTTAGCATTTTGGGGGCACAAAATACCAATCTGAAAAAGCATATGTAATCAGGAAAAAGATGTCAAATTCTAGTTTTCAGGTACTAGAAATATCTGCTTCCCTTGTGGGAAGTTGGATGTGGAGCAAGGAGATTGTTGTCTTCATGCAGATCACGTGAGGAGTCACAATAGTCCTGCTACAGTTGGTCACTGCCTGCTTGTTTTGAGGTTCTTGATGTTCCAATCAAAGAAGTAGAAAAGGCATCACACACGATTCAAGCAACAGGAAGTTCTGTCTAAAGCAAAGCAAAGTAAAGTGTTGGACACATTCCCAAGAGAGGTCACTTGAGCCTAGATACATCAGGGCCTTTGCAATCACTTGAGACTTCCTTTATAAGTGCAAAGAAGAAGGAGATACTTGCTAGAGGTGCAGAATAACTTACAAGATCTATTTATCAACAGCGGTGAAGCCTGCAGTTCTTCCTGTATCATGAGGTAGAAAGGCTCTGCTTGTGTTATTCTGTTTTCAATTATAGACTTGGGTTATGTAAATGTCTCTACTTCACGTGTCTGTTCCCAGGATGCATCTGATTTTAATCATGTATGCATGATGTTGCATAGACAGAAGATGGTAAATGGAGGATTCTCCCTACAAGTTTACTCAGAGGACATAGTTTGCCTTATTGTATATAAAAGGTTGTCTTAGTTAGGGTTTTACTGCTGTGAACAGACTCCATGACCATGACAAGTCTTATAAAGGACAACATTTAATCGGGGCTGGATTACAGGTTCAGAGGTTCAGTCCATTATCATCAAGGTGAGAACATGGCAGAGTTCAGGCAGGCATGATACAGAAGGACTTGAGAATTCTACATTTTCATCTGAAGGGTGCTTGCAGAATACTGACTTCCAGGCAGCTAGGGTGAGGATCTTAAGCCCACAGCCAGTGACAGATCTACTCCAACAAGACTACACCTTCTAATAGTGCTGCCCCCTGGGCCAAGCATATACAAACCATCACAGTGGTTAACTGAGAACACTAAGGAAATCAGTTCAAGTGTATTCATGCTTTCCCCCTCCCACAGAGAGATAATTGAGGATGAGAATTAAGGTATATAAAGAGAGAGAGAGAGAGAGAGAGAGAGAGAGAGAGAGAGAGAGAGAGAACTTTGCAACTCAGTCTAGGCAGGATCAGTCCCGTCTCCCAATCTCAGATACATCAAGGAACATGTTTGAATAGAAGTGAAGCATTATGAAGGGGTTGCTAAGGGCAATAACTTATTTCCATTGTTTGATATATGCTAGGTGCATGGTTAGGAGACGGGTATGTGCTCACAGTGTGTGCAGGTGA
Organism: Grammomys surdaster; assembly: GCF_004785775.1. NCBI lineage: Eukaryota > Metazoa > Chordata > Mammalia > Rodentia > Muridae > Grammomys > Grammomys surdaster. The sequence goes on from NW_021604631.1 coordinate 2,992,367, forward strand.
GGGTCTTAGTTGTTAAGTGCAATGCTAGAAGAAGGGTATGTGCATAGCCCAAGTCAACTGGAATCAGAGTTGCATAGCTATTTCTTTCTTGTACACCTTAATTCTCATCCTCAATTCTCTCTCTGTGGGATAGGGAATCAGTACACTAAACTGATTTCCTTCATACTCAAAGTTATAAAGCATTGAGTAGATATTTGTAGAAATCAAACTCAAATGTTTGGGTTGGCTCACTAGGCAAAATGGCAACTAAAGACTGTTTTGAGCCTGTGTAGAGGTGCATAACTATAATTCTAGCACTCAGGAGGCCAAAGCAGGAGAAATATTGTGAATTTGAGGCTAGTCTGGGCTGTGTAGCAAGACTATGAACAAACAGACTTTTTGAAAGTGGAAAAGGCTGTTGTTATGTTTGCACAGAAAATGTTAGTTCTTAAATATATTTTCCTTCTGTTTAAGAAATGTCAAAATTAATGGATGCTAGAAAGCGAGACATCCCAACAAGCCTCAAGTTTGCATGTAGACAGCTGCCTTCTCTACATAAGATGTACTCCATGTGTGGTATGTGCACAACTTCAGTTGATATCCCTCTCCTATGTGGGAACATTATTCTGTATGTATAATTGTGTGTGTGAGACCTGCTGCTATCTATATATACAAATATACGATGTATATGATGCTTATGGCATGCTTTTGCCAAGTGTATCATAAACAAGCGCTGACAAGTGAAGACACTTGGAAATAGAAAATTAGAACAAGTGGAAATGGAGCCAGTATTGCAAATAAATATGCCCAGATGTCAAGCCAGGAGATTTAAGATGCCTGAGATGAGTCTTAACCTAATTTTGGGGATCTATATGTCCACAGTAAAATGGGTGAATGAGTTCATTACTATGATTCTTGATTTTTGACTGAATTACTACTTTCAACCTCCTATTTGCTAGAATTTTAGGTTTTGTCTTATATTTAGAAAAATAGTATAAATGATGGCTCTTCAAAATCCAGGGGATCTCCAATATTTATAGCCTAAAAGTACTTTGGTAACATAAACCCAAATATAAATATATATTTGTTTTCCTCATAGACCATCAATTTTAGGGCAGAATTTGTATTTACTTCCTTGGTCTCTGTATGCCCTGAGACTAGTACAGTGTGTCTGCCTTAAGAATCATAATATTACCAATTATGAGTAATTGTGTACAAAACACATTTGTCTTTAGCTATAATTTCTTGTTCTAGTTTATGATGCTCTAGTTTAGTTTCATGATTTCCAAGTCCAACTTTAAAAAATATAATAGAAATTATTTCAGTTTCAAAAATAGAAGTCAAAGTCTTCAAGGTAAACAAAGCAAACAACAACAACAACAAAACAAAAACAAAAAAAACCGAACCAACCAATCAACCAACCAACCAACTAAACAAAAACCAAACCAAAACACCTTTGTGGACACACTGCTTCTATGCCTGAAATAAATTTAAGTGATGTAAGTGACAGGGCATTTTCATTGAGGTATATTCTCATCAGGGTCCCTGGCATCTTGTTCCCAGGACAGGAACTTGAAAGCCTATACGTTATAGCAATATCTACTAAAAGTACTATTTTGTCAACCGCACTGAAGTGAAAATGAGAATAACTTTAAATCTGTGTTGTCACAACAATGTTCAATGAATTGGGTTTAGGATGTCAGGATGCTTATTCTTTCATGTCTTTTAAATAAGGTTGGGGGTGTCTGCATCTATGCTGTAGAACTCAATAATATCCTGTTGGTCAATAAGCCCTGATCAGGTATGGCAGTCCTAAGGAGGATCAGAGATATCTTTTAGTTAGAGCTGAAGCGATTACTGAGATGGAAAACAAGAGAGTTCATCCTTCAAATGTTTCTGAGACATGGGTAGGGATCCAGTGATCTCTAGGAAACAGGAAGGACAACAGACAGATGGCAGGTAGTTCAGTGCTCCTGGGGCAGGACTCCTACGTAAGACCCGGTGAAATGGGATGCCATCCCAGGCTGGCCAGGCTGTGCTCTGAGGAAGCAGGAAATTGGGAGCATCTGGTTGGGGTGATGAATGTGTGGGGAGGAGAAAATAGAAGCTTCTGGAAGGCACATTATAAAGCACAGGTGCTACCAAATACATTATCACCCAAACCGAAAAATTCAAAGCTAAGTATGTATAGAGCTTTGGCACTCGACATATGGTGTTTCAAATATAAAAAATTATAGGCCATCTGTCAAGGACAGTGGGGCTTGTCTTTGGGAGAGTTTCTGGAGATTGGGGAACTTGCTATATTTCACACCCATAAGTGACTAGACCGCCAATACTTATTAACTGAGTAGTCCTGGATATGGGCTTAGGTATTGTATTTAGTTTTAGAAAGTATACAAAATACGGTCTCTCACCTGCAAGATAAGACAAACATAGAAGGGCAGATGATGCATGTGGACTTAGGTTTGCTCTGGCTTTTGAGCTTCAGCCTTTTCTTTTGGTCCATTATCATAATTGTTCTTGTGTGTTTACTATAAAAGTCTCTCTCTTTTTTGGCAAGGCCACAGCCAGATAAACAGAATCTCTGCCTTTCTAAGTCTGCACCACACAACTGAATATCTTTACAGGAAAACAACACCATGCTGTCTTATTTCACGTTTGATTCCTGTCTGCACACCTTGGACAGTCTCCTTATGGCAGTCACCCAGGTCATGTCTGGATCCCTTCCTCCTGTGGAGACCATTCCACATTCCATTTAGATCCTGTGAGCTCATGCTCAGGGGAGAAACTTATTTCAAAGAGACGACAAAAGCAATCGGGTACAACTTCTAGAAGCCTACACGTTGCTACCAATGTGTAGCAACAGTCACATTTCTGTTTCCTGGACTGTTCCTTTATAAAGCATCTTCACCTCAGCCTAAACATACCTAGTTCACAGGATTTCATCTTGTCTGTTACTTAGATATCAGTTGAGCATGTCTCCAATATCTCTGCACCGTCTCTCCCATTTTTTCTAGAAATGGCCACCAACATTTCCATATGCTGTTCTACTTTCAACCCAGCACCAAACAAAATCTCTGATTCCACTTCCTCTATTAAGTAATTAATACATCTCTTTATTCTCTTTTTAGTAAAATACTAAGTCTTCCCACTTTTTCTCTTTCCAAGAATTTTAATTCATTTTAATTGGCTTTTGTTTCTATAAATGCCACCAAAACTGCCCTTCCAAGGCCACAATGACCTACTCCTTACTAACTCTGCTAGTAATCTGAAGACCTCCCCCACATCAGAAATAAAAACACACACACACACACACACACACACACACACACACACACACACACACAAAGTCTTGCTTCTTCTCATGTTTTCGCTTGGCAAGTCTGGGGTGACATTTTAGCCCAATCTTTCCTATCTTCATCCTTCTCCCTCACTGCTTCTTGAGACTTTCAATGCTAGGTAGCTCTGGAGCCCAGAACTTGGTCCTCTTCTCTGTGTTTACAACTTCCTTGGTAGTTTTCTTTAGACTCTTGGCTTTAAACAATGCTCTGTGTGATGACTCTTGAATGTGTATGCTTATAGTAGAACTCTTTCCTTACATTTCATGGTCTACTCAGCATTACCAGTCATATTGAATAGACACTTCACAGCCAACTTCTTGTAGCCCTTCCAGACAGCTGATGGCTGATTGCTTATTGTGCTTATAACAGTACCTAGTAGATGTACTATCTTTCTCTCATGCCTTGCATTAACTGACAAAAATCATCAAATTCTAGGTGGTCCAGGTATTTCTCTCTGGTCTACTGTGAGGCCATCTCCCCAGAGTGAGACATCATCTACTTTCTCCTGAGTAGGTAGATTAACTTCCTAAGGGTCTTTCTTCTTCCCTTGCTTTCCTATAGGCTATTCCATCCAGCTGCAGTGTTCCTGCTAAAACAAAAGTCCAGTCTAATTACTGCTCTCTCTAGCTCCCTGCTTCAGAGTAAGAGCCAGTCACAAGATCTGACACAACCTACTTCCTGTTGTCTTTGAGTCCTCTCTCTTTTCTTCTTCTTGTCTCTCCTTTGAAATACCCTGCCTACTTACCATTTTCTCAGACTTGCTTGTCTCTCCCATGTTCTACAGGGAATATACTTTCTTCTATCCTCTTAAAAATAATTGCCTTAGTATTTGTACTTATTTTTGGTAATTTGATATACATATATAGAGTTAATGAACAAATTAGAGTGCTTGACTCTCATTTTGAATTTCTGAAATATTTAAATTCCTATGTGTTGGGAATCTTGGAGTTTTTCTCCAGTTATTATGAACTCTGTTAATTGGTTTAGAGTACACACACACACACACACACACACACACACACACAGACACACACACAGACACACACAGACACACAGACACACACAGACACACACACAGACACACACACACAGACACACAGACACACACAGACATAGACACAGACACACACAGACACACAGACACACAGACACACACACACACACACACACACACACACATATAGTGCTATGCTACAGAACATTAAGACAACTTCTCCATACAACTGCACTTGGACACCCACCAATCCAGTGCCCCTCTAAATCCTCCTTCCCCTCCTTCCCTAGCCTCTAGTATCCACATTCTGGTCTCAATTATTATATGATCATTTCATTGAAAATGTCTCCTGCCTCTTCAGTATACTTCTCAAAATTCTATAACCATGTATCCTAGATGGATATCAAGAGAGAAAATAATGGGCCCCCTATTTCTTGTACAGTGATGTCTAATAATAGGGTCTGCTTTTCAAAATGGAGTCCTAAACATCTCTGCCCTTGAAGTCTTCTGGTTGGTTCTAGTATATTTTCTTTCTGGAAAGCCTTGGTACAAAGAGTTTCAACAAAGAAAGAGACCTACAGACTCCAGCACAAAGGCTCAGGTGTTAAGAAATTCCTTAGATAAAGTTAGAGATTGAAAACACGTGCAAGAGTGTAAGTTTTAATATACTGGGAAGATTTCTGTCCAGAGCTCCTTAGAGGAACCAAACACTAAATTTTAGCATATTGTTTTGAGAACATAGACTTCAGCTCCCAAAAGCTCTCAATATCCCACTGATTTTCAATGATAAGAATATCCACCTAGTTAACTGAACTTTGATACATTATTATTATTAACTTTGAGAGAGAGAGAGAGAGAGAGAGAGAGAGAGAGAGAGAGAGAGAGAGCCTGTGCGTGCGTGTGTGTCCGTGTGTGTGTGTCTGTGTATGGGTATATACATGTTTATGTGTCTTTGAATGTGGACTTCAGAGGAAAACCTTGGATGTTGTTTCTTAGATGCCATCTACTGTTTTTTTTTGAGAGCTAGTTTCTCCCCAGCCATGGAATCTGATGGTTGGACTAGGATTATTAGTAACTGAGCACATGCCTCTAGCTTCTAAGTGGTGAGATTACAAGTGTACATCAACCACTACAGTCAGAACTTTTTATGTGTGTTCTGGGGATTGAACTTGTGTCTTTATGCTCAAAAGCAAGCATTTTATTGACTGAACTATATTCTCTCAGCACCACTATTTTTTTTTTTTAGTAAGACATAGTGTTGGTTTTCATATTTTGTGCATAAAGGGATCAACCAGTTATTTATTCATGAGAAATTTAGTTTTAGCAAAGATATCTAAGAATGTAAGAGAAAAAAGAACTATCAGCTATTCTTTTGTCTTTAAGAAAAAATAGCCTCTGTTCTACATTGATAGACCCCTTTCTCCACCTCAAAAAATTCCCAGTAAGAAAAAAAAATGTAGTGGTTAGATGTTTGGAGGGCCAGTTTTCAGTGAAATCGAGTTTGTGTAATGAGTTGAGATTGTCAATAAGTTGGCTGTCTGAGTCTATGTTCTTAATTTTTGTTTTGTGGCTGCCAGAACCAACTTAAGGGAGGAAGGATTCATTCTGGCTCATGCTTTAAGAAAGCACACAGCCCATTATGGTGGAAAAGCATGAGAATAGAAGCAAGGCAGCAGCTATTCACACTGTATCTACAGTCAGGAAGCAAAGAGCAAGCGACGAAAGCTGATGCTCATCCAACTCCATTTTTATTCTGCCTGGCACTCTAGCCCATGGGGTTGTGATTCCTAGATTGAGCATAGGTCTTCTCTCACTTGGGAAATATCTTCACAGACATGGCTAGAGGCGTATCTTCTAGGTGATGTCAAATTTAATTAATTAACAACGAAGACTGAACTCCGAAGAAGCTGAGACACTTACTTCATTTTTAATAGTCTTTGAATTTATGACTTACACCTCAGCTGTGTTTCTGTTGATTTGAAAAAAAATATCTTTCACATTTAATTAACCTGTACAGCCAAAGAAATATTTCTCATAACTAGTGCTGTTTATTGTGCTTAAGAAACTTTTTTTTATTGAATGTAAAATGATGTTAGGATCTATCTTGGGACTTCCTTTGCCTATCATTCAGAAACTTTCATGTGTATGAATAGAACTGCTGTTACTATCTTCAATAACAGCAAGAAGAGGATAATTGATTTTCTTTTTGTTGACTTCACAGTCAGCCACAAGAGTAATGTGTCTTGTTCTCCTTAGACATTAATCACTATTCTGTCAATGAACTGGGGACAGTGCCATCAAAATGTGATGTTGGAGACTGTTGTAAAGGAACTTTATCTTTCCTTTTTCTGTATCAAACTGTTAACTCACCATCTCCACTTTAGCAAATGTCTCCTTTTCACCAATCTGTACTCTAAAACCAACACAGTGCCAAGTACTGAGAGTATTTATTGAATAATTGATTGACTAAATGAATAAATTTTATTTGGATATTCTGATGATTAATTTTGATTGTCAATTGGACTGAAATGAGAAACGCTTGTGATACTAATGAGGCATATCTTTGGGTGTGTCTGTGAGGATTGATTGAGGGAGGTATAGTGGTTTGAATGAGAAATGTCTGTCATAGGCTCATACATTAGAATACCTGTCCCCAGTTAGTGGCAAACTGTTTAGAGAGGTTACAGAACCTTTAGGACATGAAATCTTGCTAAAAGGATCATTCCAGTGATTCCTCAAAGCTAGCCTAAATTGTATAAATAATGGCTTACTCTGGGGACAGCTTTACCATTAGACGGATGATTTCTAGTGGACAAAATGCAAATAAGATAAAGACAATACATGTCAAGGGTGGCTGTGCTCAGTTATGAACAAAGAATATTTCAGACTAACTAGACAGAGTATGAGCCATCTTCTGGCTACACTGGCTGAGCTACTCTCCTTAAATATCCTTAAATCCACTCATAGTTGGCTAGAATTATTGAGATTCATGTGTCAATGTAAATCTTTTTGTTTTCACCTTGCAGACATGTCTTTTTTTGGTTGAAATTTTCATTTGCTCTTTCTAAACTCTGCTGTATGTATATTTACAAACAAGTATTTGTGTTCTGTTCCTTACTTTTAATTTTTTTTGAAAAGTAAAATCATTTAAAATGTTTAAAAACATTATACCCAAACTAACGATGCTCTAATGAACTCTTTGGAGAAAATATTTTGATAGTGTCTAGAGCCATAGAGGAGAGAGTCACTCCCTTGATAACTCCTTGTTCAAACTGGCAAGATGTCTCAGTGGGTAAGGGTGCTTGATTCCAAGCCCAATAACCTTGAGTTTGATTCCTGGATCCTATATGGTGGGAGGAGAGGACCAGGTCTGTATATTTGTCCTTGACCTCCACATGTGTGCTGTGAAACACACTCACACACACACACACACACACACACACACACACACACACACCCTTCTCATAAAATGAATACATTCAAAAATTTTAAGACTGATCATATCTATACACTAGGCACACCTGGCAAGCCAAAGCTAGCTAAGATTCTGCACACAGCCTTACCAACCTAAGACAAAAGTGCATTGCTTTGGATAATACATATTCCATGATGGGTAATGAAGGCATTCTTGTCAGAATGACCTAAGACAGGCTCAGTCTTGTTAAAGAAATAAAAAAGTGGGAGAGATGGAGAGCCTTTGGGGCTGCTTGCCAAGAATCTGACATGAGCCAAGGGGAAGGAAATGGAGCATGTGGCAGGAATATGACATTGGCCAAGGACAAGGAAGTAGGCTTCAGGCAGGAATCTGACATTAGGCTAGAACAAAGTAATAATTTCTGGTAGGAATCTAAATCTTAGGGTAGAAAAATTCTCGAAAAATGAATATATTCAAGCAATTTAAGATTAGTCATATGTTTATACACATACTTATGTATGAATGTATTTCATAGTCATTCATTTAAAGTCTTTGGAAAATGTCTTATAAGTTAGTTTTATTAAAAAAAATCAATACATAATAGTCTATTCAACTTTTTAAAATAACTAATCAGGGTCACTGCTGAACTTCTGAAGGCCATTGGTCTCCTGTGGCTACACTGTTTTTTACTGTACTCCAGATGATTGCTGTGACACTGTTTTCTGTTTCTATTTGTATTAGGAAGTAAAACAAATTATTTTTGCTTCATGGCTATTTGCATTGACTATGTTTTTCATGATACTTCTCCAAGCCTTCATTTTATACTATGTTACACCTAATACTCTATATCTAAATACATTTCTCCAGCTTCATTTCAGGCTGTGGTGTTTTTTTAAATGATTGTTGAAAACACCACACTGTTTATTTTAGTTTATTAAACCTTGTATGGATTTACTGGAGTTTTGCAGTAAAAATGTTCTATGTTAGTTTTTAGTAGTCTGCTTTCCCTGTTTTCAGTGTAATTCCCATAGGAATCACATACAAGAAGAAATAGTGTGTTTCTTTAGCTGTGATTGTAAATATGTTTTATTTTTCAGAATAAATATGAACTTAGTTTAACATCCTCTCTGAAGTTGAGATCCTGCTGGCTTTCATACTTGAGCACTTTTTAAGAAACCATTTTAAAATTTGCTGTTTCAATGAGTTGATATGTGACATCATTTAATTTCATTTTAATAACATTTGATTTTTAAGTTTTTTATTTTTTGAGAATTTCATACACAAATACTGTATTTATATAGTTTCTACCCCTTTTTTCTTCCTCCAACTCTTTCTGTGATCCCCTTTCTTTTCAAGTTCATAACTTCTTCTTCTTCTTTAAGTTTGCATATATGTGTACACACACGTATACACATATACATCACACACGCAGACATACACATACACACACATACACACACATACACACACATACACACACATACACACACATACACACACA
>NW_021604631.1:3001606-3069833 GCF_004785775.1 Grammomys surdaster
ACACACATACACACACATACACACACATACACACACATACACACACACACACACACATACACACACACACACACACACACACACACACACACAGACACATATTCACCACCTACCAAGTCCCTTTCGTATTGCTCATATGTATATATGTTTAGATCTGATCACTTGGGATTGGGTAACCTGTCAGGGGCGGCTTTCCCCTGGAGAAAACTGACTACTTGTCCCTCAGATGCCATTAATTCCCATAGCTCCCCATATGGTGTGAGGCCTTGTGAGATTTTCCCCCATTCATGCCAACTGGCATTTTTCTAATGAAGGTCTCACTTAGACAACATCTGCAGTATAAACCCTTCACTTAGGACTTGGAAAAGCAGAGAAAAGGAGGCAGGAGGATAGTAAGAGACAGATGGTGCCTGCTGCAGAACATGGTGCCTGATACAGAATATGTCTTCTAGACATGACAGAGAAGCAGCACCACAAAAATCTCAAAAGTCCAGTTGTCTAAACAAGCTATTATATTATAATGTAAGTTTGAGTATGTTAGCTGTATTTCTTATACATGTAGTACTTATTTTTACTTTTATATGTCTTTTAATGTGGGAAATCTTTCAGTTTTATGATTTATGTCTTTTTTATACAATGTTATACAATGAAGATTTTTTTCCATCCATGATAGAACCTTGAATTTTAAAAATACACAGTTACAAAAGTAATACACTTTTATGGTAACAAAAATTCAAGTAGTATGAGAAAATGAAAAGTGATTTCTGTTTTGGATTATTTAAGATTAACATTCAATAATACTAATTAATATGTAACTGATATTTATTGATTTAACAAATTTAAATATGAGTTACTTCTGTTCCTTTATGCTCCTACAGAGGTTATTCTATTCTCTTTTTTCATGCATTTTTATAAATCGTCAGCTTCAATTTTAAGTCCAATCACACATTTTTATTTATTTGTTTATTGGTCTAGAGGACTTAATTTTATATCCTTTCTTCACTTTAGATTTATCTGCTTCTTGAGCCTATTAAAATTAGAAAATATGGTTAATAGTTCTATGTATTTTCTGTTACTCAGTCCTTCCTGGAGCTCCAGTTATACCTGGTAGATGATTTAATGTTGCCTCTAGTCCAACATTTGTCTTAATCTTTCCCTTCCTCCATGTTTCATGTTTGGATACCCCATTCTTCTGCTTCATTTTCTTCTCCATTTCCTCTTCTTCTTCCTCATCTTCCTCTACCTTCTTCTTCTTTTAAGATAGTGTCTCATACTTTAGACACTATAGCCCAGGATAGCCTGAAACTCACTATGTAGCTCATGCTGGCCTCAGACTTGTGGTAATTCCCTTGCCTCAGTCTGTTTGTATGCTGAGATTAAAGATTGGAGCCATTACATCTGACTGGCCCCTATTATTAAATTTCCTGATTTTTGTCCTTTGCACTGTTTAATCTCCTATCAGTGTTATTTATTAGAATTCAGACCAGACTGCTGTTCAAGCCACAATACCTACAGCAGCCTTCCTTGCCTCATGATACCAACAGGCATCCCATTGAGATCACTGTGGATCTCCAGCTAATAGACTTCTAGGTGCCTAGACTTCTTACCAAGGGAAGTGAGTTCACATCAAAGGGGTACCAGCAGCAACACATCCTGTTCCAACCCCACTTTCCTGCTTCCTGCTGGGGAGTCAGAGAATCTAGCTACAGGCTGATGTTTGCATGGTTGACATAAGACATGTAAAAACTTTTGAAGCCAATCTCTTTTTCTGTACTGTGTTATTCCAGTGCTGAATGCTGTGAACTTCTTCATTGGAACGTATAATTTCTAAGTGTTCTTCAAGCTTCTTTTCTGCTGTACAGCTAAGAATCTTCCAGATAAGCTAGATCTTTGCAAGCCTTGCCTTTATGCCTTGGTAGCACAGCTTTGGGGACAGTCTTGTTCAGTCTAACATAAAAAAAACATACACTTCCTGAGAATTCTAACCAATGTCCCACTGTTACATTTTGGCTGGTGGGATCACAGATCATTCTGAAGTCAACATGAGTTCTGGAATTATAAAGTTATCAGCTTTCAACTGATTTTTTCCAACCTCAGGAATTTTCTTCTCATGTGTTCATGGATCTGTACTTGACCATAGAAGAGAGGACACTCCTCTCCAGAGTTCTGTCTGTCTCTACACTATTACCCTTTCTCAGCCTTTCTTCCTAATAACAGCTTTTGGCTTTCTTACACTCCTTGACTCTTTGGCTTAGTGAGAAGATGGATAGAGTTTGGTTCGTTTCTTTGTACTTTGACCTCTGCCCCCAGACAACATGGTGGAGCAATATCAAGTGCCTCTTTTGACCATCACAGCCATGAGCTTTCTGTTGTCTAATGCCCAGCACGGCATTTTATGTATTATTTTCTGATTTCTTTAGGGCTGGAGACAATTTTCTTTCAGGCAAGTTTTTCTGGGTCCTAAACAGAGAGTCCCAAGGATAGTACACATAGCCCCTCTATCACTGAGGGTAAGCGATAGGCTGACTACTGTCACATCTCATAAGTCACATACAATCAGCCCCATGCATCCCACATGTTACATGCTTTTTTTCAAGTTTTTATTGATTCTTTGTGAGTTTTATATTATGCACCCCAGTCCCACTCATCGCCCCATCCCCTTGTATCTGCTCTCCACCCTTTGAACCTCCTCCCTTGCAAATAAAAACAACAAACAAACACAAAAACAAAGACAAAAAATTAAAACAAAACATAGAAAACATTTTGGAAGCAGTGTTTCACAGAGTGTTTCACAGTATACTCCTCTGCCCATACGTCTTCACTTGCAAATGTTCACTGCAAAAGGGAAAGATCAAACTCAAGCTTCTGCGACCTCAAAGCCCACCCCCACAGTAGCACACTTCCTCCAATAGGGCCACACTTCCTCCAACAAGGCCACATCTTTTAATAGTGCCACTCCCATGGACTACACATTCAAACATGAGTTGGGGGGGCATACCTATTCAAATCACCACATACCTCAACTTCTGTAATTCTCTGACAGTTTTATCCTTAACTGCATCAATATGCTTCTCACCTACAAGGTGAGTGAAGCCAGAGTGGGTGACTTAATCAAAATCTACTCAGTCAGCAAACTCAAAGCTAGAATCCAACACCATGGATCCAGGGCACTCTAGAGCTCATGACCTGCAATAGCTCTTAGGTTGAAGAGACTGAGAAAACTAATCCCATTGGGCTGAGACCTGAAAGTCTTTCAAATGCTATCAGTACAATCTCTGGGATCAGAATTTTCTAGATTGCACGCTTTAGACCTGTTTTTCCTTTTGTGGTTGTAGGTTATCCACATTCTTTTTCTTGTCTTTAGTTGGCACTTGATTCTCTTATAAGATTAAGGCTCAGGTGACCTTTTTGGTATTCCTTGTTTATTCAATCAACTATAACTTATCTGTTTAAAAATGTTTGAGATAATTTTTTAAAGGGCTAAAGTTAATCAATTGTAGCTTTCTCCCAGTAAAAGGAAATAAATATATTTAATGTGTTAAACTTTAGCAATTCATGTTAGAGATTGTGTTCCTGTGTATTTCTTTTTTAATTTGATCCATATTCTCAATGCATTTTGAACAAAGTTTACTTTAACTTAAGAAGAAAAACAAGAACTCTAACTACTGCTTAGTATCTTCAAGTGAGCCCACTTTGTCACCAGCAATGGTCAAGGGATTGTATAGCACCCTCTAGAGGACATTAATGAACATCCAGGGCTTTTAGATTGTCAACGAATCAGGGAGAAATGTCAGTATTCAGCTGGTGAGGCTAGAGATGTTCCATTTTCTGAAATGCAACACACTCTTGCAGATGAAAAATCTTCCTGCCTCCTTGTTCCCAATCAGTTATTTTCTGAGAAATCCAATCAAAGAAGCAGCTGATAAAAGTGGAGACAAATGCTAAGGTGGGTCCTTTCATCTGTACAAATCTAGTCCCTGTTTTCCCTGACAAATATGCAATGCCACTTGTTCAACAGTTTGGAAACAGCAGCTGGAGTAACAAATGACTTGCTGTTAAGCATAGTTATTTTTCCGTGTCAACTGGAAGAGAATTATGTGGGCTCATAAGAATGATGATTTTTGTCAAATGTGGCACCAATCAAGGATGGATAAAATGTTTACCCATCACGAGAATCGAGGACCAGACAGACTAATGAATGCATATCTTTGGTAGCAAGGCTTCCCTCTGGTGTGTGCAACAGAAAGGGCAGCTATCCACAGTGGGACTCTAAGGGGAGTTTTGAGCCATTGCCTTCTTCCTTGCTCTCAGACACACCACATTTCCGGCAAAGGAGACTGATCTAGCTTCTTTTCAATATGAGCTGTCTCAGGTGAATGAACAGTTAAGATAAGTTTCTTGACATGGGTTTGCAAGGATAAAAAAGCTTATTTTTTCTGCCTGTCCCTGATATCAAATAATGTTCTAGAAAAAAATAACATTGGCTTGCGACTTCAGGTCTGTTTATCACACAATCTTGTATATATTGGCAGCAACTTAATAACTTTATATTTAATCTGTTCTGCTAATATTTTTCCCTTCTCCTTTCCAAAATGGCCCTGGGAACTTTATGTAATAGATAATGGCTTGTCAGATTTGACTTCCACTTAATCTGGAGGAAAGACTTTCTGATAAAGTGTCAAAGGCCAGTGGATAAAACTTTAGTCATCATCCCATCCCTGAAACTCATTGTAAGCCAGCATTTATCCATTTTATAAACTTTCAGAGAATAGCAATTCTTCACCTTCACCACACCAAGTATTTATGTCAATATTCTGTTCATTTGAAAATACTTTCATCCCTGTCTCTATTTTCTGTCTAGTTAAGTAATTACTGGATAGAGATTACAGTTTCACATGTAAATCATCTCTCTACCCATCATTCTAATTCATACAATGAATTTTAATTCTCTCCATAAACTGTTTCTTGACTTGAGTTACTCAAATGGGCCAATAAATATAATATGAATTTCCTACATAATTTTTCTTAGAGATGAGCTGACTTGATATTAGCCCTAAATCCTGTCGATTTGATATGTGCAAGATGGCTGAGAATTGTCTGGCTCACGTTGTTCCCTCTCTGTGTATATATGCATGCTTATGTGTGCATATCTGCACAAATTCATGCAGAAGTCAAATAGCAACCCTTGCTATTATTCCCTAGGCTCAATTCACTGTAGTGTTTGGAGGTAGCTTTTCCTACTTTCTTGAACAAAGCAGCCTAAGCTTGATGGCCAGAGAGCCCCTGGGATAGGTCTGTTTCTCCTTACTATCTGTGTGACTCTGTGATTATAATTGTGCATTACTCCTCCCAGTTTTTTTTTTATCACATGGGTACTGTTGATTGAGGTCCTTATATTTAATACCTATGTGACAAGCACTTTAGAGACTGAGCTATCTTCCTGGTCCTAGTCTAAATTACAACCAAGACAGTTTATTGCTGGCATGTGAAATAATAGGATGAAGGGTCTTCGATGAGGTAGAGGCAACATTTTCACACACACACACACACACACACACACACACACACACACACACACACATATATATATATATATACACACATGTATATATATATTTTTTTCCTCATGTAGTTCTTGAAGTAGTGACCTGCAAGAGTCAGTAATAGCTTGCACTATTTGAGGGAACTTAATAAGAGATGTATGAGGAAAGAAGTTGAGAAAATTGACTACAAAAGACAACTATGGAAGGGAAGACAATCTGTCTAGCTAATAGAGGGAGGAACTTGTTGGGCTGAATGTGGGAATTATTGTTTCCATGGAGACTAATCCTATAAAGCATAGCATGTTGGGAGGAACAAGACAAATTACTCAGTGTAAGGAAATGACTTAGTCCACTGTTTGGAAGTGGCAGGGGAGAGGTCTGGAGAGCACGTCATAGTTGAAGGAAAGAAGGTTAAACAATCCAACAGAGTATAAAGGATTCCAGTCACTGTCCTAAGAAAGGATGGTCCCTGGAGGGTTAGATAGAGTAGATGTGGAAGTCTAGCCTTGGGATCTAGATTCATATTAAACAAGAGAAAGAATTTTGTATCTAGCTCAGGGTTCCCTGAGGCAAGCGTGTTCTCATGTATGATGTAAGGAAGAAGCAAGGCCCCAAGTATCAGTTACTAGACGTCAACATGTATAATAGAATTTTAATCTAGTGGATTTTTTCTGATTTAAAAGCATAACATAAATCCTTAAAGGGAACATAGAAAATATCAGACAGAACAATGAGAAAATAGAGCCAGCCATAACCTTATACCCCAGAATAGCTGCTTTTACCAGTGTATATCATCTAGCCATTCATTTTCACATCCATCCACTCACTTCATTTTAATGATTGGGATTGGACAGAATCTCACCAACTACTTTAATAATTATTATTATTTTTTAAAAAATTGCTTTATTTTAAAAAAAAAGCTTCCAATCGAAAAAAGTCACACAGATAGATTGCATAGGCCAAAGCCTATACACTCAATGAACTTCTATACAGTGAGAAGCTCTGAAGCTCTAGGCATGATGGTCTTCCCATTATATGGCAGCTTCTTTGAGTTCATAGTTATGAGATCTTCTTTCAGGGTCATGATATCTTCACTTTAGAGCTCTTTTTCTTCCTTGGTAATGTGAATTTCTAGATAAATGTATTTATATTACTTTGAGCAGGATATTTTTCCTAATGGATTTCTCTGCAAATACATTGTTGATCTATCTGAAAGATACCATTTTTTAGATAGTGATTTTGTAATCTACAATTTCACTGTATCTATTAGACCAATTTCTTTGATGAAAATATATTCAGACATTGTCAACTAAACACTTGGAAACTGAGTCCAGGAACGCATTGAAAAGAATATTCATCACAACCAAGTAGGCTTCATCCTACATAAATCAGTGAACGTAATACGCAATACAAACAAACCTAAACAAACAGAAGCCACACAATAACCTCAATTGACTCCGAAAAGGATTTTGACAAAGTACAACATGCCTCCATGATAAAAGACCTGAAGACTTGAGGGATAGATGGCCGATACCTCAGAATAGTAAAGGTGATAAACAATTAGACAAAATTAAATCAAATGGAGACAAACTGAGAATATAAAACCAGGTACAAGACAAAGATGCCCTCTCTCCTATCTCTCATTTGATGGATTGCTCAGTACTAGGTATAGGAACCAGGCAACAGAAAGACATAAAAAGGATTTAACAAAAGAAAGGAACAGGTTAAACCCTCCCTGTTTGCAGATGCATGATTCTTTACTTAATACACAGGATGGATCTACTAGAAAGGTCTTAGACCTAATAAATACCACATGAGTTATTTTAGTGTGGCAATTTCTTAGTGTCGTTATGCATTCTTGAAGAGCGGAACAGTGCCTAGCACAGAGCAGAGCCTTCACAGGCAGTAACTGCAGTGAGAGCTTCAGACCATGAACAGGGCATGTCTGTCTAGGCTTCCATCATTTCCATTCCTGGAGTTTTGTTATTTTTTTTTATCACGAAGCCCTTCTGTTTTATTATGAATGTGTCTAAGTATTTTGTCTTCTTCTAGGTCATTGTATATGACTATTACATTTTTAAATTTCAACCTCTACCTTACCATTTTAATGTAGACGTATGGCTGATTTTGTGTATCGGTTTTCTATCCTATGATTTTTTATCAAACTCATTTATTTAAAGATTTTTTTTTGCTTCCTTAGAATATTGTACATAGACAATCATGCCATCCACAAATAGAGAATTTTAATTTTTCCTTTCCAAACTCTATCGTTTCTACAACATGTTTGAAATCTAGACTAATTTATCATTTTGTCTCTAACAATTATTTTTAAAGATATCAGTACAATTGTCCTGTAGAATATACCAGAATCTTTTTTATTTTGTTATTTCTTTGTAGTGCCATTTAATTTATTTATCTATTTCTTCATTTCTTATAAGCTGGGTGTTAGGTTTAAATGTTTGAGTAGACTTGTTTAGTACTTGGGCTAGAGATGTCGGTTATCCTATTATCTCCAGCTCTGGGTTTGCTCCCTTGGAACTTGTGAACTGCTGCATTTCTCCGTTCTAAGGGTGCATTACAGTTTTTAGTTTGAAGTTTGTGCCACAGTACTGTGTGAGTTTGAGAAAAACTTATTCTCCTGTGGTCTCTTTTTAATAAGTGTTTGGAATGCATTGGCATTTTTAATTTCATAAACCATTTTGTTAATTTATATAAATTTTAATTATTGTGTTCCTTGTTCACATAGTGTCTGACATTCTTCTGTAGTAATTTACTTGCAGTCAGAATTGAATTGATAGTTTTTCCCCTGAAACATCAGGATAAATGCCTAGTTATTTCCTTTTTATTATGAATTTTTAGGCATATGATAGAATACCCATTCCCTCTTCCTTTTCCTCCTCTCTCTCCATCCTCCATTTTTATTTCTTTTACTGATGTCACATGAGAGCATATGTTTTTCTTTTTTTTTATGGGAGAAACAGCTTATTTTGGTTTAAGGACCCAGAGAGTTGGAGTCCATAATGGCAGGGACAATGTGACAACAGGAAGCACACACAGTGGCTGGACTGACACTGAGAGCTCACATCTCATGTTCAGGCACAGAGAACACCAGTGGAAATAGCACGAGACTTTGAAACCTCCAAGTCCATCCCCAGTGACACGCTTCTCCACCAAGGCCACACCTTTTAAGCCTCCTAATAAAGAGCATAGGTTTTTCAATTTTTGTCATTTTTTTCCTTCTGACACTTGGATCTCTTCAACATGGCCAGTGAGTGAGTGCCACTTTGAAGTGAGTCCATTGTGCTTTTAACATAAATTATTACCCTTTAGAACTTGGTTGCTTTCTGGTACAAGATGTTTCCGGTTCAACATTGCTTTGTTTCTGGCCCAGGTCTCAAAGTCAATTAATTAATGCTTGGTTCCTTTTTACTCTTCTTGACTTTGATTTGAATGTCACACAGAGAAAACAACTTTCCTCCATATTATGAAGTAATTCCAAGGACCTTATTATCTTCCATATTTTCTATATTAGTAGGCACCATTAATGCCAAGGTCATTGTTTCTAATCTTTTTGTTAAACGTGAGCTGTAAGCCATGCATCCTCCAGAAATTAAGATGTATGAAAAAATGTCCACAGCTTTGACAGAACAGAGTTGATGAGGTTCCACCTGAATAAAGAATTTAGGAACATTATGGGAATAAAATATGACCTTCAAATTAAGATGGACTGTGGATATTGACTCTGCCATGGTGGGAAAGGAAATCCCAAGGCTATGTGACAATTTAATTCTTAGCTTACATGGATGAGAGAATAAATGTATACTTGTATTAGCTTAGTGTGGCTATACCACTGGGGAAGTAAGGAAAATAATGTAGTTTTGTTTTATTTCCCGAGATCTTTTGTGAGCCAATGAACAATTGTTGAGGATGATGCATGTATGCATATATATATATATATATATATATATATATATATATATATATATATAAATATATATATATATATATATATATATGTGTGTGTGTGTGTGTGTGTGTGTGTGTGTGTGTGTGTGTGTGTATGTTCATGTGTGTGTGCATGTTCACATATGTGTGTGTGTATGTTCACATGTGTGTGCATGTTCACATATGTGTGTGTATGTGTGTGTGTATGTTCACGTGTGTGTGCATGTTCACATATGTGTGTGTGTATGTTCACATGTGTGTGCATGTTCACATACGTGTGTGTGTGTATGTGTGTGTATGTGTGTGTGTGTGTGCATGTGTGCAGAGATTCCTAGAGAAAATGAACCTCACCCACTGAGGTCTCAAAGGATTTCAGAACATGAGGCAAAGAATCTTTGATTTATTGTACAAGTGTTTAAGCGATATTCATCAGTTAGTTCTGTGTCCTAAGACTTGTATGAAATGCCTCTTCTTTCTTGAGGTTTTTTTCCTTTGCAGATTCTCATGTTTCATGCTTCCCTCTGTACAATAAGGGTAGATACATGAGCAGTGATCCTCACACGTGGTTTATGATTCTGTAGCCAAGGTTACACCTGTGCTGCAATGGGCTGCAGTGACGGGCTGTCGGAGTTCTACGCTTTTCATACTGGGTAAGTTACATTGCATTTCTCCGTCCTTCCCATTTTCCCCATTTCATTACTTTTCAAGTCAACATTTGCAGGCTGGTGATAAATCTCCTTGTCACCTAGCATCACATTTTCTGGTAAATGGTTATTTCTGAAATCTCATTAAGGCTATCCATCAGCGAGTGAATGGTTGGGAAGTCCTTTCTGCGCGTCTCCTCTAATGCACAGAGGCGGCACCACATGCAGCCTTTGGTAATGTTGTACATGCAGTGATTCTCCGAAGGAATTGGGGCGGACATCTGGACTGCGAGGGGAGGCCTGCTGAGCTTAGAAGTATTTTGCTGAGATCCCAGCAAGCTTTCTACCACCCTACACTGGCTGATACACACACATTGGGAATCTACTAAATCTCTCAATTCCCATCACAGAGAGGAAGCTCCGCTTGGAGTAGTGAAGACAACTTTCTTATACTTAGAAGTATGAAAACATCTTGTTTCATTTAGCTCTGGCTACCATTTCTCCAGTGTTTGCTAAAGGTGCTTCCAGATGAGAAGAGATACAAGGGGTGAACGATCTAGAGCTAGGATGAGAAGAGCAGGCTGTCACTATAGTCCTTGAAGGTCTCAGGGGCCTGCTGGATCTAAGTGATCAGGTAAGATTTTGTAACATAAAAGACAAGGATGAATGTCAGATAGAGTTGCTGAAAGGTGCTTGTAGGTTGGGAACCTGATAGTGACCGGCAGCTCTAGGGGAGGCTGACATGGTCAAGATGCTTTGACCTTCAGTTCATGTTTTAAAACAGTGGGGGGACTTCTTACTTGCTTTAATTTTCCTGTGACCCCCTAGGGAATGAATGGCTTGGCCTTGAAGACAAAAGGAAATGAGTGAGGTAATACTGTCATGTCCCAACTTTATTTTGTGTCTGACTAGACACTTCCCTGCCTTCCACTCCTACGACATCCACACCAGCCTTGGGAACGCTTATGGGATAGTTCATGACCTTGAACATGGTCTAGACATATTAACCAGAATAATTGGTGTTTATGCAAGCTTAAACATAACACTGAAATAACTAAGAGGGAGTGTAAATCAAAAATAATTGTCATGTACTGTCTGGAAAACCATGCCGAGATTTGCAAGAAATAAGATGTTACTAGGTCACTCTAAATCCCTTACCAACACTCAGGTCTCCCTCCCCTATCTTGAGCACTGATATAGTTGTGGTTTTGTCTTTTATAAAAGCTGTACCTCTTAGCCTGGGCACCAAGAGACTTTTCAGAGCCAAGAGTCTTCTCTTGGTCTGGGAATAAATAAAAGGACTCAAGGCTTTTAATTGGCTTCATCAGTAAGGTTGTCAATAAATATCTCACATGGATCATTTTACAAAATGGTGCTGTGACTGTATTGTGTAGCAAGGGTAAAGCCACAGCAGGAAACCATCTCTGACCTCTGTTGGCAGCAGGGAGAGCCTAGCAACCAAGGGGTAAGTGTTGAGCTCTTTAGTAGTAGCCCAAGAAGAATAGCCACCTGGCACCATATTATTCTTCAGGAGAGGAGACAAATCTGCTTGTCATGTCTGCTGTTATGAATCTTTGTAAAAGTCTTGGGAGAGAGACACGGTGTCATCAACCCTCGATGCAATTACTTTAAGTATTGGCTACAGTTTTACCATAAATTACACCACCCTTGGATTTATAGGCTTTAAGGAACTGATGTAACAGATATTGAACATTGGAAAAGATGCTGATGCAGGACATTTTTTTCTCTCTGTCTAATGCTCAAAGAATGCTTCTCTTCCTTTGAATCATAGATGTGTTAATAATTTACTTGTATTGTCTCTCCTCTCTCCATTTCTCTGATACTTGTGTAGTCCTGGGGAGGGCCGTACATGAGATGCAATCCACAGCCCTGGCATTTTTGGGGTTGCTGGTTAAGGTGGTTTGTAGCTATCTGACAAGCTTGGGTGGAGCCTTCCAAAGGCTAGAGAAAAGAAAGGTCCTCCACTTACTGAGTCTGGGGAAATGAATGCTCTAGAAAGGGTAGAAAGGGAAGAGAATGGAGAAACTAAAGCTACTGACATGATTCCGAGAGGTCATGCTAATGTGTAGCATGTGGATGACTGTGGGCAAGTCCTTTGAAGTCCTTTTCCCTCACAGCAGACAAGACTTGTCTCTTTGATGCCCATTTCCAGTTAAAAACAGTTATTCTAAAAGCAAGTTTCAGGCAGAAGATACATTTAAAGTGATCCAATGTTCAAGTCCCTACCTTATTTTATGGAAAACAATGATATACATGAATATATGTATATGTGTATATGTATATTCACACACATATTTGTTATAGGCTGGCCTCAAGTCTTCAAATTCAGTATGTATCTGAGGATGACATTGGAATTTTGATGCTTCTGCTTGGATCGCTAGAAGCTGTGTTTACAGGCTTATACTCCCGTGCCTATTTTATGTGGTAGTGGGGATCCAACCAGGGCTTTCTGAATGCCAGGCAAGCACTCTACCAACAGTTAAATCTTTAGTCTGAAATAATGATATTTTAGTAGATTAATAGGTTAAATCTGTACTATAAACATGTGTCTAGGCATAAGTAAGAAGTGTCTTTTATAGTTAACTTAATTTTGGAGTTTCATGGCAGATAGGCTACTTTTACATTCCTCCTTGGTGAGATGACTTTGCCAAATTGCAAAGCCATAAATCTTGGTCAAATTATTTGAAAGCATCAGGATACAGTTAACAAGTTAATAAATGCAATTAGCAAGCTAATATAAAGACTTCCTCTTCTGCCCCTAAATAAATGGATAGATAGAAGATAGATAGATACATAGACAGATAACATAAACAGAAAAAAAACCCATAACCTTAGCCAATCATTTAATTCTTGGAAGCAACTGCACTTCACTGAATTAATAAAGCTTTATTATTCAACAAATGTTTTCTGTTGAAATTGAAGCCCCTGGGCATTCTTGGTATAGTTATCTACAGTATAGGCCCACTATCAAGGCTGCTTGACAGGTATTACTGTTTATGAGATACTTTAGAAGAAGGAGAGCATCAGGGGCTTGTTGTGGGGAGGAACATCGCCATGCTAGGAAGGCCAAATATGTGATGGGAGAGAAGTCAGAAACAGACTAGGGAATGAAGTAGATAACCCTTAGCAGGTTCCTGGGCTTGTGTGGTCTGTTACTATCTCAGAATCCAACACCAGAGCAGGAAGATGTGCTTGGGGATATAGAGATACATTTCTGAGGGTTTGCTCATACTTAGCTAGTCCACAGAACACCAGTGTGGACCTATGAGGTATTTTGATGATTTGAAAACTCTAAGAAAAAATTTGCATTCATTCAAAATAATGTCACATAGACTAGAACAACAAATGTCTTTGCTTTGGGCTGGGATTATATAAGTTCATTGTTATAATAAATTTGCCTTGATCTATTCAGAGTTCTGATGGTTGGCAGCTGTATTTGTCAGATTAATGACGAGAGAAAATGAGTTATTTCCTAATGTGCTATCTTTGTAGACAAAAATCTTCCAAATGAGTTCTTTAGGAGGGATTGAAAGGAAGACTATACTGGTGAACTAGTTGTTGATTAGTAGAAAGAAAAATGTCTCTCTGTTGGCTCTCTTGTTTTTCTTCTGTACCCTTGGGCCTCATAAACCCTCCATGACTAAATCATAAATGTAATTTTTATTGTTTTTATAAGACAAAATTATCTCAGTCTTTCTGAATAGACATTTATCTCATCTAAACAAATATAGGAAAGTGCAGCCTAAGGTAAGTGATATTTTCTAGCCGTCAGTAAAATTGTATTTACTTATTTTTTGTAAGATTTAAGAGTTTACATTTTTATCATTGGCCATACAAGATGAGTGACCAAATAATCTGCCTCAACTTTAAAAAATTTGAGCCAGGGAACTAAGAGTCTCAGGAACCCTAGTCAGCTCTTGGCTATTCTTTGGAAAACAAGATTATCTCATTTCTAAGAATTCCTCTCAGACCATCTCCTCTCTTCACCCTCCCAAATCCATATCTTTCCTTGTTTCCTTTTTATTAGAAAACAAATGAGCATCTAAAAAATTAGGGAAAACAATAAAATAAGATAAAACACAAACAAATTAACCTGATAGGACAAAACAAGCAAGCAAACAAACAACAACAACAACAACAACAACAACAACAAAGAACAAAAGAACCAAAGAAACAGCATAGGAAACACATACAGACGTAGATGTGAGCAGGACTCACAAGAAAGAGCATGTTTTTAAAATTACATGCAACATTAGTTGATTCCACTTAGGTCACCTAAATGTGTATGTATACGCTTATGTAACTTATGTATATGTTTCATGTGTGCATATGTATATATTTTAGGGAGCTTCTACTGTATTGGGTTTTTAATACAGCTCCTCAAACAGGATACTTTCTTCTAGCTCCATCCATTTACCTGTGAATTTCATGATTTCATTTTTTAAGTAGCTGAGAAATATTTCATACTTATTTTCTTTATTCATCATTCTTCCACTGACAGACATCTAGTTTGTTTCCAGCGTCTGGCTGTTATCAATAGAGTAGCAATGAACATGGTAGAACAAGTGTCTCTGTAGTAGAATGTAGAGTTCTTTGGGTATGTGCTCAAGAATGGGTATCTGGGTGTATCTGGGTCTTGAGTTAAATCTATTGCAAGCTTCCCAAGGAACTGCCACACTGATTTCCATAGTTTCTGTACAAGTTTACACTCCCATCAGCAATAAATGAGTGTTCCCTTCACACCACATCCTCACTAGCATGGTGTGTTATTTGTTTTATTGATCTTCTGACTTAGACAAGATGAAATCTCAAGGTGGTTTTGATTTGCATTTTTCTGATGACCAAGAGTAGTGAAAATTTCTTGAAGGTCTTCTCAAACATTTGTTTCCTCTTTTAAATATCTTCTGTTTAGATCTGCATCCCATTTTAAATTGGGTTATTTGTTTTCTTGTTGCCCAGAGTTTTAAATTCTTTATATGTTTAAGATATTAGCCCTCTATAGGATGTGTAGTTGATAAAAGAAAATCTTTTCCTATCCTGCAGCCTTCCACTTTGTCCAGATGATGGTGTCCTTTGTCATGCAGAAGGTTTTCAGTTTTATGAGGTCTCACTTATTAATTTTTGTTCTTAGCGTCTCTGCCTTTGATATTCTGTTCAGTAAATTCTTTCCTATGCTAATGAATTCAATAATTCAAGACTATTCCTCATTTTGTCTTTTACCAGATCTGGCCTTATGTTGAAGTCTTTGATTTACTTGGAGTTGAGTTTTGGGCAGGATGATAAATATGCATCTAAATGGATTCTTTTATGTGCAACCATCTAGTTTGACCAGCATCATTTGTTGAGGATGCTATCTTTTCCCCCAGAGTATATTTATGACTTCTTTATAGAAAATTAGGTGTTCACAGGTATGTGGATTTATGTCTGGGTCTTCTATTCAATCCCATTGATCAATCATCATATCTGTTCTTATGCCAATATGATGCTATTTTTATTACTATAACTCTGTAGTACAATATAAGGCCAAGGATGGTGATAGATCCAGTGATAATTATTTTAGTATTCAGAATTGATGTTTAGCCATCCTGTTCATATGTGTATGTGTTTCCATATGAAGCTGAAAGGTTTTCTTTCAAGTTCTGTAAAGAATTGCGTGGAATTTTGATGGGGATTGCACTGTATATGGATATTGCTTTTGGTGGCATGGCCATTTTTTTTTCTATATTAATCTTACCGATCCACGAACATGGGAGATTTTCACATCTTCTGATATCTTCTTCAGTTTATTTCTTCATGTTTTAAAGTTTTTATCATAAAAGTCTCTACTTTCTTGGTTTGAGTTATCACAAGATATTTTATGTTTTTTAAGGCTAGTGTGAAAGATAGTATCCCTGATTTCTTTCAATATCTGTTTGTCAGTTGCATATAGGAAGGCTATTTATTTTTGTGTTGTTTTAACTTTGTATCCACTTACTTTGCCCAAAGTGTTTGCTGGCTGTGGGAGTTTCCTGATGAAAATGTTTATGGTCACTTATGTATAAAATCATATAATTTATGAATAAAAATACATTGACTTCTTCACTTCCTGTTTGTATTTTCTTGATCTTGTTCAGTTGTTTTATTACTCTAGCTAAGACAAGTTCTATATTGAATAGTTATGGAGAGAGTGGAAAACCTTGTCTCGTTCCTGACTTTAGTGGAAATGCTGTGCACTTATCTCCAGTTAGGTTGACGTTGACTATGGACTTGCTATAAACTGCCTTTATTATGTTGAGGAATGACCTTTATAGCCCTACTCTTTCCAGGACTCTTATCTAAAGGAGTGTTGGATCTTTTTCTAAGGTTTTTTCTGTTGCTAATGAGATGGTCATGTCGTCTTTGACTTTCAGTTTGTTATATGATTTATTGATGATGTATGTTGAATCATCCCTGATTCTCGGGAATGAAGCCTACTTGACCATAGTGGATGAAGAACAAGCTATCTCTTTCGAGAATTACCACTCTTGTTTGTTTGTTTGTTTCAAATCTAAGACAGAGTCACTACTAGCGAATAAAACAAAATTCCAGGATGAGCCTTTTGTTTTCTTAACCTCAAAGGTCTTACTGAATATTTACGTTTGAGGAAGTATTAAACATAAATGTTTACCCAGAGTTCACCCAGTTCATTTCATTCTAGAATAAAACAAATGTAGCTGTTAAGAATGATGGATGACTAGGGCTGGGAAGATGGCTCAGTGGTCAAAAGCAAGTAACTGTCTTCTAGCAGATCTGCGTTCTGGTCTTGGCATCATACTAAGCAGCTCACAATTGCCTGTAACTCTACCTCCAAAAGCTCCTTTGTCCTCTACTGGCCTCCATAGGAACATGCACTCACATGAACTCTTCCATGTGTAGGTACTCAATTAATCAATAATCCTTTAGAAAGTATGGATGAAAAAGTACTTTTGAATCTGGCTCTTAGAAGATGAGCAAGGGACAGGGAAGAAAGGACTCAAAAGGGGAAGAGCCAAGTGACCTGGGTCACTCTATTTTTCCAGAGAGGGCACAGAATGCTGTCTATCATCGTTAAAGCTCTGATGGTGGCTTGCATAAGATGTGCTTCACAAGGTTAGGTACAGGGTGGATATAGTTTAGAAAGACAAGGATTTCTCAATACTACTCTGAACTTTTCAGTTTTTCTTAGTGAAAATTCAAACAACAGATGACTTTCCTCAAAGTAATACTTCTCCTAGAATCACTTTGGCCTCTCATCAGAGGAACATTTTTGATGCATCTTAGTAACTCAATCATCCTCAAAACTGTCTTGCTCCAGGGAACTCACAGGTCTTGGGAGTTTTCTTTGCATGGCAAAGCCATAGGTCACTGGTGACAGAGTCTGCTGTCATAGAGTCTGGCTTCTCTAATAATTCCTGATGCTTCTTTTTCTTTAACAGGGCATATTCTTATTTGTTTTAAATCCAGCATAATTTAAATACTGCAGAAGGATTTTCAAAACGAGTTATAAGATAGTTTCTTTGCTAGGGATGCCTCTATCATCCTTAAATAAGGGAAATGTGTCACCTCTGAGATAATGCTGACATCTCTTAACTGCATTACTGAGATAGGAAGGTGTGATTTATTGTATCAGAGAAGGAATATTGGATGCAGTGTTGAACAATTATGAGGGGTGAGCCTCATACATTAGGAAAAGGCATCAGCCAAAGGAAACATTTACCTTCTCACTTTTTCTTCCTTTTAAAAATGTTCTAATGAGAACTATATGCCCTAGAAGCACAGAGGGGTGGATATAAGAAAACAACTTTTATTTTAACTCCCCAAGGAAAAAGTTAGAGAAAAGGCATGTTCTAGATTTTATAAAAATTATGTTTTCCTTTTTCTTACCCACTCCCAACAAAAATCAGACCAGAATTTTCGAGAAACTTGACTTAAGCTTGTCTTGAGACACAGCCAAATCTCTTACTGAACTTTTGAGGGACTCAGTTATTTGGAATAGTATATTTCTTTACTGTCTAATTCCATTGAATGGTGCTTTACACAGCTATAAAAATCCATGTTCAACTGCAGGCTGTTCAATCATACCCCGTAGGTCCTGGACTCTTTGTTAGGATGACCATACTAATACTGATCTCCATACCAGAACTCTGTAACTCTCCAACTTTCAGGTCTGGAGGTAGTGACAGTTGTTAGCCAGCTGTTAAGTATTTTACCTTTAGTTTTTTCATGATACATTCAGCTCACTATTTACTTGTTGAGGAAGAAAAAAATCCTTGGAATTATTACTATTACTAAGACAAGAATTTAATTGTAGCACCTCTTTAGAACTCAGCATGCTTGCAGATCTGTTTCAGGATACCAGGGCACTGTCATCGTTAGCAGCATGTGCATAATTTAAGGGAAAAGTTTAGGAAGACATTTTCAACATTTTCTTCTTTTTTTCGCAGTTTATTTAAAAGCTAATTATTCAAAATACAGTCTTCCCAGGGAGAAGAACCTCAGGGTTAAGCCATTATTTCTCTACATTTAGACGGTGGAAGAGAAAGAATTCAACTAGTTCAATGGTGAAGTTGACTTTCCAAGGTAACAAGGTAGTTCTTTGTGCCATTGTCACCATTTATGAAAAAAGATGGTTGAGCCTACCTGCTTCACAATCCTGGGTACCAGAGTTTAGATCTCAGCATCCAAACAAGTTGGGCATTTGCACAGATGCCTGTAATCCCAGCTCCTAGAAGAGAAGAGACAGAAAGATTGCTGAGCCATCCTAGCTTCTAGTCTCACTGAGAAATCAAGAGGGCCAGGATTACGGAGATATCCCGCACCAGATGAGTTTATAGAGTGACGGAGTGGGGAGATCTGATCACCTTTTCTGATTTCCATGCACGCAAGGGGCACACACCCCACCTCCCACATGGGCACACATACTCAGACAAAGTCACGAACAAACAAACTGGGAGAAACAAAACCAACCGAATCACAAAAACAAACTTAGTAATGAAAGGGGAGATTAATGAGCTAGAAAATCATGCTGTAGCAAATATTGAAAACAACAGAGATTTGTGCTTTTGGAAGAGATGGGGAAGGATAACTTTCCATGTAGGGAGAGATTTAGTCACAGAAGTTGGAAGAGGTTTATTTCAGCAAAGGTCACATTAGGATGAAAAGGGCTTATCCTGAGGCAGGAGAGAGTGCAATGGGATTGAGGGAAGAGCTTCAGGGCTGATGAGGGATCACTCACTGAAAGCGGTGTGCAGGGAGCCGACTTATTTTCTTTTCCCAATGACCTTAAAGAAGACAAGAGCCAGCTATTTGTTCTGAAATGTTTACCTACATAAGGCGGAGACAAAGACAGATGATTCTGAAAGTCTTCTGAAGCTTAAAAGTTTCTGTTCTCTGATAGTTCATGTGATACGGTTACCCTTTGAGCACTGCTTGGCATAGCAAGTCCCAAATCTTCCGGTTAAGTCTCCAAATCCATCTTTTCTTTCTCCTCTTCCCTCTAAGTCTTCTTCAGAACTTGACTGATGCATACGAGTGGGAACAACATTTCAGATGCTAGTAAAGCTTCTCGTGCTAGGCAGACATGGTCCTACACAGCCACATTTGAACCTTTAAACACTTAAGAAAGCCATTGACAGCTCTCCATCATCCACATAGACATGAAGACATGGAGACAGTCTTGCCTGACTAAATGCAGAAGGATTTTTTTTCCCTAATTCAAACTCCTCTCATTGGACATGCTATGGAAAGAGAAGCTACTAGAACCCACTGCTTTTAAAAAAGTTGTAAACTGTGTAACTTTGAAAAGTTACTTAATCTTTCTGACTTTCATGTCTCTATTTCTTTGGGAACTGCTTCCTTTCCTTGACTAGGTTTTGTAAGAGCACACTGTAGAACTCATTAACCTTTTGTTTTGCATGTACCATTCATATTTCTGATTGGGGAAGAACTGATTCCCAAGAGGAATAGTTCAAGGACAGTTGGCTTTCTTTGTGTCCAGGTTGTGTATAATCATTTCTGGTTCATTAATTATGCTTTGATTATGATCTATGGTTATGGTAACTGGTTGGTACTATTCTATACACATGGTATCAACCAAAGAAAACATATATAAAGAATATAGCTAAAGCTGGCTTTTTGGAGAAAGTTGAGGTGACTCCTATTGAATATATATTAAAAAACCAAGCCTTAAAAATACTAGAAGTTCCTCTGTATGGGAACAGCAAGTGTCTTGTAGAGTTAGCCTTTAACATTTGTAGATTTCATATTCACAGATTCTATGAAGAGTGACAAAAAGGTATTGGAAGACAAAGTAGTAGCTACCTGAATGCATATTGATACTTTTTCTTGCCAGAGTTTCCCTAAATATATCATAACAACATATATCATTTATGTTGTATTTGACACCATAGGTAACCCAGAGATGACTTTAAAAATATTGGGTGGGGGATGTGTGTAGTTTATTTGCAGACTCTGTTTAATTTTATCTGAGAGTTGAATATTCATGGAGTTTGAAATCTTTATGGAGTCTTGGACTAATCTCTCTTGACTGCTACTCCTAATGATAATCTATACTATATCTCCAACTGATGGCATTGGTTTGTTAGAAGAAGAGACAGGTGAAGCTTAGGTTTGCCTTAGTCATGAGGTGAAGGGGAAACATGTCTATCTCATAGTCATGGTCTAAAGAGTATTCAAGTGCTCTTCATATAGATAAAATGAGTATAATCTCATTGGAACAATAAATGACCCAAGGGATTACAGAATTAATACAGCTAACTCTGCCATAGTGCTCTAGGTATGGTTTGAAGCTATTCAGTTGTGTAGAATGCAGAGATTTATAACTATTGAGATGAAGAAGAAAAATAGCAGTTTGTAATGAAGCTACTACCTGCTATATGGAGAAGAGGGCAGAACCCTTTAAAAGTTCACCAGCTGGTTAGAAGCAGAATAAATTTTTGCTTTTTTAGAATAGATTGGGTATGCAGTTTTCACTCTTTTCCTCTTCCTACGGGTGAAAAGAAAACATAAGGCCCTTCTTTTGAGAATAAGAGTAGCAACTAGTAGGCAATCACTCTATATTCTGGTTAGCATCACCATAGAACATTCTATCAGTGAGTTTTACTGTAATGCAGCGTCCTTTCATGAAAATTACTCCAAATGGTTGAAAAGACCAACACTGCCTCTTAGAGACATGGGGACAAAGTCCATGGTGGCCCTCTGAAAGTATGAAGTTCCTGAAAAGGTTGGCATTTTTTCTTAAAATTACTATATTTTATATATATATATGTGTGTGTGTGTGTTTGTGTGTAATATATATATTATATACATACATATTTATATATAAGTGTGTATATATTTATATAATGTATATATATATGTTGACTATATTTAACCTGAAGCTTAAGTCTACATTTACTTTAGACTTCTATACTCATTAGATGTTGTATATATTATATTAGCACTGGAGTTGAGAATTAGTAATTTGTTCATGTGTTCAGAGAAGCCAGATACCTGCCATCTCTGAGCTACCTAAAGCCAGTAGTATAACTTAATCCAAGTTCTAAGGCCTTAGAGCCAGAGAGAGTAGTTTTTGGTTGAGTGATAGGTGTAAGAACCAGAGCCGTGCTGCTTTAGCTCCTGAGGTCTAAAGGCTCAAGAAGTAGTGTCTCTGATGTCTCAGGAGGAGGACATGGAACACATGAAGACAGAAGATTTAACCCAGAGCCTCCATGGAATAAATGATGCCCAGCATATTTGTGGCGATGGATCTTTCTTACTAAGCATACTGATTCAAAGGCTCATCTCTTCTGCTACAATCTCAGAGACACGCCCAGAAATTATATTTTTCCAGATACCTGAGCATCTATTCCATAGTCCAGTAAAGTTCACACATAAAATTAACCATCACAGTTGAATACTGGCTGTGAGTGCCCCAACTGACAGTAATGAAACATAACTCTGTTACTAAAACTTTAAACTAATGGTGATCAGAATGAAACACCTTGTATAACTGCATGGCTCCCTATGGCCCCCTTTTATGTTTATTCTAAACTTTTCTATTTCTTTGGTTCTTCTTCTCATTGCTTTCTTTAATTCCCTTCATCCAGGGAAACTGGTTCCTGGCTACCTGCAAAGTGAATGCTACTTCTGCAAGTCTGCCTTTGTGCTGAAGAGGTGCTCCATTATCAGGCATTAGAAAATGTCATGTGAAATCCCAGCTTGGCAAACACGACTGCAGAACAGATGAAGCAAGAAGGAAGTCGCAGGTCCTTAGCATCTCATTTTCCTCC
Source organism: Grammomys surdaster (assembly GCF_004785775.1). Lineage (NCBI taxonomy): Eukaryota > Metazoa > Chordata > Mammalia > Rodentia > Muridae > Grammomys > Grammomys surdaster. The sequence goes on from NW_021604631.1 coordinate 3,024,047, forward strand.
CCTGTGAAGGTCCTTTCCTCATCTCCTTAGACACCTAGATCCCTGATAATAATAGCTTTGAAAGATATTTCTTAAGGACTCTAATTACATATTGAAAACCTCAGGTTTCATTTTGGCTTTTGTGTGCTTAGAGAAAATATACAACCCTTTCTACCTGTCAGAAGTTGGAAAAACAAATTATCTTCTGGGCAATTGAAATTCTTTAAAATACCACCCTAATTGTATGTCTTTACATATGAATAGAAATGGCAGTTAACAGTGTGCAGCTTATTATTCTTTAGGTATGGCTTGATATATTTCTCAGAGCTTAGTGGGTAAAGGAGTATTTCAGTGCCTAGCTGTTGTGACAGGAGGAGATATGACAACTGGATAATGAGTTCTCATTGGGGCATTGCCATCTTCCTGGGAAAACCTGACTTTTCATGTTGGTCAGAATTGCTGTGGAAATATAGTGCACTGGAGGGTTGGTTCTAGACCCCAGATCCACAGTGCTTTAGAAATATAACTAAAAACTGCTTCATAGCCTTCTGACCTTTATTACTGCTCCTTAGGACTCACTGCTTCTCTTTATGCTTTTATTTTTTCTGATGTGTGTGTTATTTATTATTTGGCCATCTGCTGATTTGCCTTACAAATACCTATAGTAAGAAATTCACTCAAGGCTGGGGATGGTACTCAGCGGTAGGGAGGCTTGGCTAGCTTTCAGTTTAGCCTCCAGCACCAAAGTTAACTATTTTAGACCTTCTTTCAAAAATGTTTTCTTACTTACATATTTATTCATTATTCTTGAGATGTGGTCTTGCTACACAGCTGCTGCTTTCCTCAAGTTCTCATCCTCCTGCCTCATCCTCCCAGGGGCTGGGTTTGCAGGCATATGCAACCATGTCTGGCTTCCAGATGGCTCATGGCACCGACTTATGATTCCTTTTGTTAGGGCTTAGCCTGTGAAACAAATTGGTTGCCGAGTGGGAAATTTTACCTGTGGAATATATCCATGTTAGGCTTAGATTACTGTCAAAAGGCAGTGAATGCTTAAGAAAGTCTGGATTTGATTTCTGTCAAAATGAGTGTCCTTGTGCTGTAGTTCCTCTAACGTTAGCACCAGGAAAGATTTCTCGAAGCTTCTTTTATCCTTTGTACATTGAAGTTTCATGTTTAGGCTGCAGCATTTAGGGCTATCTAAACCATATACTTAGTTTTCATTTTGCTGACTCATTTATATACTTGATGTTAAGGGTCAGTAGTTCGGTTTATGGCCTGGTTTTCAGTGGTCTAAGGGTAACGTTTTAGGACATTTAGGTCAGAGGTTCGGCAGAATTTGTGTCTTCTTTGCAATGACATAGTTAATCACTTTTTAATGTAGCAAGAAGCCTTGTAATATAAGCAGTTCCAGGAAAATGTATTTTCCAAATAAGTCCCCTCCCCCTTTCAGCTGACAGTTATATTAAGCTGCCCAGCTGGCTTCTCATCCCTCTACTGGTGATATTTCTTTCATTTCTTGGCAATTGTGAACATGAAGATCTTCTTGGTTTACCTGAAATGATTAAACCAGATTTCTTATGGTCCAGATCTTTGGTTTCGTCTTGATCTCTGCTTTCTATTCCCCAGGGTCATCCTTTAAATAGAGATGAGTGCCCACTGTGTTGCCTTGAGTCCTCTTTTTCTATTGGTCACTGAAAAGCAGGGTTGAGCTTCTAATAGGAGCATAAGGAAGTGGAAAATGTGATCAGTCCCAGGGCAGTACTTAGGAATACTACACATCTTTCATGTGTGCTTTTCCTTCCTCTATAACAACTCATGTGCCAAGAATGTCAAGCCTTTGTCATAGAGGGAGAAAGAGGGACATATGACAGTTTGTCAAGATGCAGAAAGCTTTGTCACATGATGGATGGTCAAGAGTCTGTGCTTGCCGGGCTTTATGAGATCTTCTGGTATAGTGACAGTGGCAGGGACAAATAATTGCAAGTCCCATGGGACCAATCAAATCAGAGAGGGGACACTAGATGAGACCCTCCTGGCATTTTCACATTGAAAAAGGGATGAGCAAACAGAGTAATTTCCTTCCTTCAAGCCCCCTAGACTTAGAAGAAAATAGGATGTGGCTTTGGCATGACGTTTAAGAGCCCACAGCTAGGTACACTGACCTACTTAGGATATTATTATTATTATTATTGCTATTTTAAGAGAGCTGTTCTCAAAAATTCATAAGACGGGCAAGACTTTGTTTTTTGTGACAGTTCAAAGTCTGTGAAAACGGAGTACAATTAGATGCAGATTTAAAACCTATTGCTTATCACTGATAACACAGTGGGCCACTGGAAAAACTCGAGTCCCTGAAAGGAAAAATTTAAACCTGCAATTGATCATTCAAACAACCATCAAGAAATTCTTCGGCTTAGTGTGCGCATACGAAGATGCTCCAGTTGATGTGTGTCCTATACCAGCTGAGATTATACACTGGAAAACTGTGACCCTTGCACTTAAAAGAAGGTTGTAGAAAAGGAATCTCAAAGTCTGCATATATTACAATAAGTTACCTTTAAAATAGGAATGAAAAAAATTACATGCACTTAAAACCTTTATCCTTATTCATGTAAGAGGTTGTGACACAGTATATAGAATTTATGTTATAGCAGAATTTTTAAAGACAAGCATTCCTCACCTTACAGAACTGTTTAAGGGAGAGATTTCTTTGAAAGTACATCTTTGAGGGCTGGGGAGATGGCTTAGTTGGTGAAGTGCTTGCGATGAATTCGGTCCCCTAGGACCTATGCAAATATCTGGCATAGAGGCATGTGCCTGTAATCCCAGCCCTGGGATTGCAGAGATAGAAAATCTCTAGGGATGGCTGGCCACCCAGCTTAGTTGAATCCTCCCACACATTATGAACACATATACCACAAATATATATTTGTAAATTTATTTACTGTATAATAGAATAGTTTTTATTTCCTTTAAGCTGCAGTCAGTCTTACAGGACTCTGGGGGTTATGCCTACATGGATGCTGTTATTTTCATCATATTGGTGATGAAGAGGAGACTTTATTCCTGTTACTAGAGAACAGGACGTGAATGTGGTGGCATCTCCTGCCTGGAATCTCTGCACTTGGTAGGAGGAGGCAAGGAGATCTCTATGAGTTTAAAGCCAGCATGGGCTACTGGATGAGTTCTAGTCTAACCTGGACTTCCGAGTATGACTCTGTCACGTACAAATAAACAGCCAAACAAAAACTCAAACAGGATTCCCAGAAATAGAAGCAAATGGGCTTTTCTGTTTAGATTATGAGTATTTATTCTTAATATCAAATCTAAAATAAAATTTGATCGACAAACTTGTGTTGTCTGGCAGTTTTGTTTTTAAATGGGAAAATTGTTTTTAAATGAGAAAAGCCAAGCACATGGAGATCTTGGTGACCTCATGTGCCCTGAAAGTGATTACTTCCTGTTTTAGCTTAGGCTAGAGGTAGGCAGTAGGAATGGGACCTTGTTGTATGGTGAATTCCAGTGGATGGCCATGTGGCCTCTATTCAAGCCACTTACTGATTACCCATGGCACTGAAGAAAATGGCCACACTTCTATAAGATGCACATGGAGCTATCCACACACACACACACACACACACACACACAGGCACGCACACGCACACACAACGCACATTCAATTTCTCATAATTTTAATGTTAGAGTTTTGGAGAGAGGGAAGGCAGTGCTCTATGGTATTGCTAGAAAGTGGAAACTTAGCCCAAGAACTTTCCCTTATCTATTTGAATAAAATTTGGATGCACAGGAAATGTTTGCAAGATTTTGTGTGTATGTGTCATGTGCATTTTTCATTTTATAAAACAAAATTTACTATTTATTAGCATTTCATTGAGGTCTTTGAAAAGTTAACTTTCATTTTTTATGTGGTTTTGAACAAGGACATGTAAGGTGATACCATCTTAGTTTTTATACAAGGATTACTTGAAAACTGTATGGAAAGATTTGTACATAATTAGAAGCAGATCAAGGCCTTTACTACGCATTAGGAAGGTCCTTAAGAAAAATGTAAGTGGCTCGTAATACTATGATAAAAATCAAACATTAATCTGTAAATGACTTCTTATTGGTTATTAAAATAAATCCTTTTTACCCAGAAAAAGCAAAAATCTTCAGAAACAGAAATTACTAGGGAAGTCTTTCTGTCCTCTGTACCCTCTCGAGTGGGAGTCAAGGATAGACTGCTACTGCACCCTGAATCCTGTCCATCCAGGGAGGGCAAATTGGTAACCTTATTAGTGGAAATATTATTAACTGAGGAATTAGAGTTAAACTTGTAATCATGGCACAAATGCTTCCTTTGCATATTTTAAATTCAAAACTTGTTAATTGGAAGATGCATATAGTAGCGCACACGGCATACGATCATAAACATTGGTTCCTACTGAAGGTTACATTGGCCTCCTGCAGACAAAGCTGTCCATTCATAACATATAATTGAATCAAATATAAAATTGATACTTTCAAAAGTGCTTCCCCCCACTAATCTATTTCAAAAGTGCTTTATCCCCCAATCTCGGAAGAATGGGCTCAAAATAGAAGAATTTAAAGCCATGGAAACTGGAGGAATTGAGACCTACCTCCTCGCAGACACTAGTATTGGGAAGATGTCTGATTTTGGATCTGAGTGTGAATGCAGGACTGTCGTCTGTTTTCTCAAAGCTCCCTTGTGGCACAGCTTAACTTTTGGTGTAGTGTCAGCAGCATTTGACTCAAAGAGGAATGTATCTCCTACAACAGTTTAACTCTGTATACCCCAATTTTGGTGAGCCTAGTAAGCGGAGCGAGAGGCTGCTGTGGTCCTTTGGATGCTCAGCTGGTTAATAACCACTGATAGTTGGCAGGCTTTCCGTGTAAAGTCTCAGGCCAAAAGACTGGGCTCCAGCAGCCCCAACTGGGCTGTGATCCAAAAACACCAATTAAAGAGATGAGCTGATGGTGAAAAGCAGAAAAGGACTTGTCCAGTGTGGCCATATTGAGAAGGACAGATGAAGGGGACTGGTAACCCTCACCAGTACTTATAGAAGCTTTTGATTTAAATAAGGAATTGGGATAAGGGTTAAGAAGTTTACACATCTAAGTAGTCCTGTCCAATGTGTAGTCTGGTTGGTTATTGTCCTACTTCCGGTTCTGCAGGGTGGTCATCAGAGTGCCACTCTGATCCTTGCAAATCGATTGTTTCTGCCCCAGGAGGCCGAGATGACCACAGGCTTAGGAGATGGTTTACCTTTTTGTCTTCATCCTCGGAGAGGGATGAGATAGGTTAGGCAGATTGCAAACTCCTTAGTGATTAGCATGTCCACACAAACCCAAGCATGAGTGCGACCCAGAGTAAAGGAGACGGGCGTAAAATCAAAGCAGACATGCTAGGCTTTAATTACTTTGTGAGTCCAGTAAGGAGCAAACGGTTGTGAATGAAAGCAATTTCCAGGAGCATGCTGTAACTCCCTGACTTTAAGGATCACGTGATCTTGATTAGGCTACTTTTAATCTGAACCTCCGCCTCCCACTCACTTAGTGGAGGCAATCACTCCCCTTATGGATCCAATCCGCAGTCTTTTACGCCAGACAAACACCTTACTCATGAGCTGCAAAACAGAACCAGTCTCCCTTCCACATCATTTTATTTTGAAACAGCGCCTTGCTAAATCTCCAGGTTGACTTCAAGCTCACTCTGTAGCTCAGGCTGGCCATGAACATGTGGCCCCTTTGCCTCAGTCTTTTAAGTAGCTGTGATTGCCATTCCTTCTTAATAGACCTTTTAATTCAGCCTCTGCTCTATGCTAGACTCAGCGAAGCATACAAAAATCAACTAAGTTTCAAAAAGCACACAGAATGGGGCTGGAGAGATGGCTCAATGGTTAAGAGCCCCAGTTGCTATTCCAGAGGACTCTGGTTTGATTCCCAGCACCCATATGGCAGCTCACAATGATCTGTAACTCACCCAGAGTTAAATTACTGTCAGTAGCAATATATCTATTCACAGATTATAAAAGTAGCATTCAACAGTGGACTGTCCTGTGATAATGTATTTGAGGCTGTTATACATAGAGATGGGAGAAGCCAATCCTTATGATTAACTTTGTGTTTTAAACTAATGATTGGCCACCTGAGAATTAAGAACTATAGAACATAGTCTTTATAGTCATTCATTGAGTCTGAGCATATCCCTCTTCTGTAGGCAGCATCCACACCAGATCAAGAACAGCAGTTCTCTGTGTCCTTAGTGAGTTAACACATAGGAGTTGTCTCATGTACCTTCTTTTCTATGGCTGGGGAGCCTGGGACATTTTTTCAACCATCTGTGATTTGGGGGTGGGGGCTTCACTCGGACCCTGCCTAGACATGCCGTCTCTCCTGTTGCATGGCTGTTTGGGTTCAACTAATAATGTTCGGATAATAATGGGCAGGATAATAATGATTGACAGGGATTTGAATACCTGAAGAGCTTTGTTAACTGTAAGAGGAATCTGGCAAAACAGTAAGACTGATGGGAAAATAACATGGATCACCCTTTTCGGCTCTCTTCAGAGGATGGAAGCCATGTTTGCTTTGAAATGCAACTGTTTGAGAGTTTTCTCCTTCATAGGCCATTCCTTCCATCCCTTTGTGGCCTCAGCAGGCTCCCGCTTTAAGGCAGAGAATGGAAGAAAATTCCTGAAGCTTCCCTTCCCATGGAGACAGACCTTCTGCTTCTGTTGAAGCTGTGCCTACCTCCTGCCCTTAGCCTTTCCCAACTGCAGGGGCTAGAAGTATCTTTCTGTCTCTAAAGAGGATCAGCTCAGAGTCTCTGTACATCTGATGACAAATACATTCTGCAGTGTGTCTCGTGTATGCCTCCTCAGCCATGTTTCATCTTGAGCTAGGTTTGTTCTAATTTATTCCGGGCTGTGTGTTTCAGCATTTATCTATTCAGATAGGAGGGCAATGTGTGTGTGTGTGTGTGTGTGTACCTGTGTGCATGTGTGTGCCTGTGTGTGTGTATATATGTGTGGATGGTGTTCATCTTTGTGTTATTTATGTGGCTGATTAAAAGCTATAGATAAACAGGCAATTCAGCACTAAGCTAGGCTAATCAAAGATAACACAGGGAGACCTTAAAAGGTTTAATTTTGCCTTTTGTCTGAAAGGCAGTGAACCTGAAAGAGTGGTGGTATCTCAGCATGAATAGAGAGAAGTAGTTGGAGCTGGGATTAGTCCCCTCTCTGCAGGAGGATTTGTCAGCCTTACAGTGGTACAGTGAATGCTGTTTACTGGTGGGCTTTTAAAAATCTTCCTTTTCCCTTCTCATGGTCTATTTGAGGCTATCATCCTCCTAATTGCACACTCTAATGAATGGTTAAGCTTGCCCAGTTGTGCCAGCAGATACTTTACTGGCCTGCCATTAAGAACTTGGCTCCATGAGTCCTGAAAGCTCTGTTCAGTTCTTCACATAAACACTTCCACTCTGGGGACATCCGAGTGGCAGATGCTGACTGTATGCCACCACATCCAGATGCTTATTAGCTCTGCACCTGCTTCAGTAGCCAGTTTTCCCAGTGTTATCACCTCATGATTTATATGCGCTAATGATGGTGGGGGTGGGGTGGGTGAAATGAAAAGTGGGTCTAAATGAGGGGTGTGTGCATGTGTATGTATCCATGCCGTGTGTGTGTGTGTATGTGTGTGCTCATGCATGTGTATATGTGTGTATCCATGCTGTGTGTGTGTATACCTATTCTGTGTGTGTGTTCCTGCATGTGTGCATGTGTGTGCACGTGCATGTGTGTGTGTATCCATGTTGTGCGTGTGTGCTTGTGCATATGTGTGTTTGTGTGTGTATATGCTTGTGCATGTGTGTATATCTATGCTGTGTGTGTGTATATGTAGATGTTCGTATCCATGCCATGTATGTGTGTGTATCTAGTGTAGATGTGTGTATCCATGCCATGTATGTGTGTGTATCTATGCTGTGTGTGTGCTCATTGTCTCAGGTTGCCAAGCTCTGACAAGTGCTTCTATTTGATGAGCTACCTCTGTGGTCCCTTGAAACCTGTGATGGTATCAAGTAATGAGCTGAGGAATTTATCTAAATCATACAATTGAAAGAACAGTTTGAAAGAAAAAAGTGAAATAGTTTAGTAATTGTCAGTAGTTGATTTTTAGTTTATAGTAGTTCACAGTTGTGGCCTGTTGCTACTTCATTGATCATGGCTGGCCGACTGATGAATCCTAAAGGTTCCAAGATCCTCCTTCCTGGAACCCATATCATCTTATACAGGAATTACTATGGAATATGCAAATGTGCTATGGATCACAAAAAACGTCATTGGAAAAGGGAGGGAGGGAAGGAGAGAATAGACAGAAGAGAGACAGCTTAAAATGATGGTGCAGCTGTGTAGAGAGAATCTCTTATACTGAATGGAAGAAAACCTGTCAAGATAAAGCCTCTGGCCAATAAGCTGAGGCAGGGGTAGAAGGTGGGATATCCAGCAGAGAGGAAAAGGAATTCTGGGAAATAGTGAGTCACAGGAGACTTGCTCTGGATGCTGAGGGAGACAGACACATGAACCTGAGGAGAATAGAGTCAACTCATAATTAAGCTATGAGCTAGTCAGGAACAAGTCAAAGCTATTAGCCTAAGCATTTATTCATATATATTAAGTCTCAGAGTTGGTATTTTTGGGAACAAAGTGGCCAGGTAGAAAAGCCTGTGGCTACCCAGCTGTGCTTTGGCTTTTGAAAATGGAGAAAGAGCAGTACTCCATTGTGTAAATGTACCACATTAGATAAGGACAGTGAATCATAGACAGAGTCATAGTGACCTGTCCCCTAAACCTTCACCCAGCCGATACCATGTTATAAAAGATATCAGTACTCTCCCTGAACACCCACGCCCTGGTGTCATCCCCTTCCCCATGTCCTGCCTTTTTGTGCTTATAACCCCTGTGTGAATAAGTAAAAATTATGATTTGATTTTAAAAAAAAGAAAAAAAAAAGAAAATGGAGAAAGGACCAACAGCCAAGAGATGTTACAACTAGAGGAGGAAGCGATTCTCCAGTACCTCCTTTAGAGGGCACACAGCCTTAGTGACACAGTTTTGGCTGTACCATTTGGAACTTCTGAACCCTAGAATGAAGACTATATTTGTGGTGTTTAAAGCCACTCATTTTGGGGTCTGCAGGGCAGTGATCCCAGGATGCCAGCTCAACATGTTCCCCTCCCAACTACCCCAGATGAACGTTCCTAAAAATACTTTTAAAAATTGTATTTATTCATATCATTACTGTGTGTTTGGGGGTGGGTAGTGGGCTGAGTATATGCTATATGGAGATCAGAGGACAATTCGTGGAAGTTGGTTTGTTCCTTCCACCACGTGGGTTTCAGGAAGTAAACTACAGTTGTCAAGCTTGGTGGCAGGCTTAACAAATACATTTATTATCAAAGCGCTAACTGTCCAACTATGCCAAGTTAACACTGTTGGAATCCCCTAAATGACAAACTCTGTGCTGGTTCCACAGATATGAACATGAGACAGTTGCTGCTCACTTCTGGGTCATATTTTATTGGATAACCCAGAGGAGCTGGCAAAATTCAGAGTACAGGTCAGGGAAGGGCATTTTACAAAAATGCATAATATCCTTGCTAGACTCAGAAGAGGGCTATTCATCTGGTACATGGACTTTGAGGACCAGGGTCTGTCTGTATGGCTGGTGTTAGGTGATTGTAGAAGGACAGTATCCATATTCCTCTTTGTAAGAAAACAGACCCAAAATGTGACTTTACTTTTTCAAAGTAGAAATTATCTTTCAATGAGGAAACTACACACTAATCTGACTGAGAACTTCTATCTAGCTTTGATCTGTAGGAGAAAGATAAGGATCCACTTGGCACTAATGAACTCTTAAATTTATTGTCTTCTTACCTACATTAGGGTGTTTTGTAAGAGTCCCTGGTTCTAATTGTGTGTGAAATGTTGTTGGCATAAATTACCTAAGTCACACAACAGTGGTTATTGTGAAAATCAGTGATGCTCCAAACTTCACACTGGTGGATGCAAATAATAATAATCTTACCAAGTGTCTTGTAACAGAGCATTGTACCAGATTATAAAAGCCCATTTGTGACTTTCTTATTATGGCAGTTTTTCTACCCTTTATTTCCGCTGTTAATGCTATTATTTATAATGAAGCATGTTCTCACTGGAAATTAATTGTAAACTAATGTTCTTGGTGATGTTTCTTCTTCCTCCACCAAGAGAAATCAGTCCATGAAGGGTTTGGATGCTGCAGTTCAGTGCTTAAAATGGATCCCTATGATGGAAGCCTACAGAAGAAAATTTTTTTAAGAAATTATAGTTAATCCTGGTAAAGTGCATATAACATAAAATTTTCTATTTTAAGTTTTTAAAGTATCTAATTTAGTTGTGTGAGGTACATTTACATTTGGTGCAATCATGCACTTTCTGTTTTGCAAAACTAACACCTGTAAAGCAACAACTATCTCCTATCTTCCCTTCTTGGCAACCAAGGTTCTAATTTGTATGTTTATGAGTTTGACTCTTCCCAGTGTGTTAACAAACCCATTTACAAAATACTTGCTTGTGATTTTATAACAATGTCTCTTAACATATATATATATATATATATATATATATATATATATATATATATATATATCTCCTGTGTTATATGTTACATTTTGTCCTCCAGGGGTATCTACACACATGCCATGTACAACTTACATATGCATAAGTAAAAATAAAAATAAATCTTACAATCTGTGACACACTCTGTTTATGTCTCTTTCCATAGCTGTGAACTGCTTTATTGCCATAGTTTTAGTGTTGTGAGACTTCCTCAATGAATATGGCTTGCAAATATTTTTTCACAATCTGTGATCAACTCTTTTGTTTATATTTCTAGAAGTGGAATTTCTGTTTCATAGATTCCAGTTTTAGTTTATGAGGACATTCCATACTGTTTTCTATGGAGGTGACTGCCATGTTACATTTCTATCAATGGTGTGCACATCTCTTTTAACAGCTGTTCTTTCTTCTTTTGTAGAGAAATTTTATCCAGCATCATGGCTGCTCTGGCAAGGGATTACACAGAAAGACCTAGATCTATGTGATCTAACTGAAATGTAGACATGCCCTGGATTACAGTATGATCTGGCTGGAATACAGACATGCCCTTAGTATACACCTTTAATCCCAAACAATGAAAGTAAGTTTAGTTTATAGAAGAAAGAAGCCATGTTTGAAAGTGATGTCTAATGGACGGACAGACAAAGTGACAAATCAGAGAAAGATCAGAGATTGGATACGCCCAATTCACAGGAGAACAGATAGGAAAGAGTCTAGAAGGTCTTTGCATGTAATCTCTTGCCAGAGTAGCCATGATGCTGGATTAAATTTTCTCTACAAAAGAAGAAAACAACAACTGTTAAGAAGGATGGGCACATCATTAATAGCAGCACAGAGTGAGTCAGGAGTGGAGGGCGGTTCAGTGAGTACAGTTCAGTTTAGTTCAATTCAGTGCAGTCAGTACAGTTCAAATCATAGAATTCAGAGGCAGTTTTTCCAAGCAGAGCTATTATTGAGAAGTTGAGAGAAGCCAGTTTGAATCAGTCAGCTTTGAGAGGAGTTTTGAGCCAGAACAACTGAGTTGAGCTGGCCAGCCAGAGTTCAGAAAGGATTAAGTGTGAATAAAAGTTACTTTTGCACTTAGTAGTTTTTGTTTTCTTCTTTAACAGTAGTCATGAGTGGAAGGAGATATCAGATCTCATTTTGATTTTCAGTTTCCCCATGGTTAGAGAAGTTGAACATTTTCATATGCTTTTTCCATTTGCTCATCTTTGGAGAACTAAGAAAGAGGACTCACATAAGAACATCATCTAGTCAAGTTTGGGTTTTTGGAAGAACACGATGACAGCTAAACAGAAGACACTTTAAAAGAGAGGACCATTAAATACAGGACAGCCTGATGAGAAACTATGCTTATTTTTATCAACCTGGGATTGAAGTATTAGTGTTTTTTTTATTTTTTTGCCTTTAAAGCTTTTATATTGGCACCAAATTTCATCTACTCGTCCTTCTCAATGTTTTCTTTTCCAGATTTCACTATTACTGCGTCTGTTCATGAATTCTGTTTTCTCCAAGCTTGTCATAATTCATTAATATTCCTATTTTACATCCTTGCAAACTTCTTGTGCCTGTAACATAGTTTCTATCTCTTCTTTTTAATACCTGAATTAGATGATTATCATTCCTTTAAGATACAATCAATTTTCCTTCTTATTTTTTCTTCCTTTTTTTTTTTTTGCAGGATATTGTTCTGATTGACATAGTCCGGTTTTCTTCTTCTTTTCCACCCTCACTATTTAGCACTAATTTTGCATTACCCTATAGAACCCTGAGCTACATGCATGCATGGGAATGATAAAGCTTTTGAGGACATAGATATTCACTTGTATTGTTAATAAATATGGGGCTTGTGTTTCGTGGCAGTGTTTGTTGCTGACAATAAGAAATGAGTTTGAAAATACTTGGAATTAGATCTCATTTATACAACTGAAATGATCTACATAATTTGGCTTTTATGTGTATAAAATTATTGTTCATTAATTCAGTCTTCAAATACAATTACTTTTTTTTTCAAAACATTCCAGATTTTGGAAGCAGCAGAGTGTCAAACAATGTTTTATGAGGGAAGACACATTATTTATGTATCGTATGGATAGACACTGATCTAGGCACCACACTCATACTCCTGAACCTGTCTGCACCAATCATTTTCAGGAGGGGTTAATATCTTTTTCTAAAGATGTCTAGGGAAATTGGAAGAGAATACAGTGAGTAAATACTGAAGTGAGAGACTGAGCATGAGGAGAAACAGGAATGGCTATGTTCGGAACATCCATGTGAAACAGAGGGGAACAGACTTATGTCGTGTTGGGAGACAGAAATATCGAATATTTGAATCTGGTGCTATTTACCTAGAAAGGTCAGAAAGAACAGTATTGGGGGGGTCACATAACTGAGGTTCCTGTGGGATACATGAATGAAGATACCATCAGGAAAATAAGTCCAGAGTTTAGGAGAGAAATACAAGCACCGGGGAGGCAGAGAGATTCTTAGGGCAAGATGGCTAGTTAACATCAGGTTCAGTGACAGGTTCTGTCTCAATTAATACAATGGGCAGTGTTCAAAGAAGCAGACAGCATCAACTTTGGGGCTTTTCACACATATGCTAACATGTGCACACGCACCTGTGCACACATGTGCACCACACATACGCAAACACACACATACACATGTTCATAAACTACTCCTCCCTTAAAAAACCAGGAAAACAATATTGTAGAGGAGAGAGCTATTTAAAAGTAGTGTGCCCTTAATGTCAGTTGTTCCACGTAAGTCACTGCATGTTACATACTTCTAGTGTCTGAGCATCTGTGTTGGGCTCTCAGATGACATAGTGAGATCATGTTCGGGTAGGTGAGATGGTTTGTGGAGATCAAAGATCTCCCAGATCTCTGAAAGCCCAGAGCTCTGAAAAAAAAATTTTTTTTTGAATTCTGAAAACTTTAATTTTCAAGGATGACTGACTTTCAGGAAGAACTCCAAAGGTGAGCAAGGGACAGGGAGAACAGGAGGAGAAGAGTCGGGAGCAGAGAAAGATGGACATGGAGAATGGAAGGAACAGAATGGAGCTGGGGGAACAGAGAGAGGGACGGGAAGAATAGCAGGAGGGCGGAACAGAAGAAGGACAGTAGAGCAGAGACTATTCAGGGAGGCTGAATTGCCAACTGCCTTCAGTGTGAGACAGCAAAGCTGAACATGGCTGGCAGAGTCTGTTGGGTTGACTGGCAGAGATTCCGGTGGGAAGAGAGGTCTAGTGGGAGCACAGAGTGAGGATCTCCAAGTCTTTGTTCTTCCTGGGGAAAGTGAGGGCATATGTAGGCAAGAAATGCTACAGAGTGGAGTGGTACTCTCCACTCTGTTCTACCTGATGCTAAACGAACCATGTTCATTGTTGAAAATGTGGATAGGGGTGAAGTTGGAGGAACTATAGGTACTCATGCCTCAGTGCATTGCTGTTGACTATGACATAGCTGTGTCCGCATCACAAAGCCCAAGGGACTTCAAGAGCGATGACAGCAAAACCTTGGCATAGTTCAAATCACCTCATTTGTTATTGTCATGGAGTTTCCACATACTGTCTTAATCTGACTTTCCCTGCCTCAGGTGCCAGCTGTCCTCACTTGTTCACAACAAGGTTACTTTCAAAAGAGTTGCTGTCCACATTTATGAGAACACCAAGGTCTCTGCTAAGAGGTCCTCTAGAGACAGGGCTTACTGTTACACTTGAATATGTATATGCATTCACACACACACACACACACACATACACACACACACATATACACATACACATACACATACACATACATATACATACACACACTGATCATGCAGCTTGCAATTGCATTCTGTGCTGATGAAGACTTGTTACCATCTGGACACCCCTCTACCTCAAGTGTCTCCTTTTCCCAGGATGCAGTACAACTCAGGTCACTAACAGACATTCTTCATTATTCTCCTTTTTTCATGAATTTCAACTATTTTATCTCAAAACCAGCTTTCTTTCCCCAAATTGCTTCTCCAAATCATTCCCACTTTGTGTTTTTTTTTCAGTTTGTGCCACAGACTGTCTAAACTTCTCCACTTTAGCCATCTTTTCTTCTCCGTGCATAATTTAAAAGTCTCAATATAGCCTTTCTTTTTGTCCCAAAGAACCTGTCTGCCCTCAAAGGTGAATTCAAATATGAATTCAAATTTAAATTTCTATCCCTTGTTAAACATAAAGTACTTGAAACTGAAATTACATTTTTTCCCTTGACTTCTATTCTTCCATTATATCATAGGACAAATTTTTATTCATGATTTAATCACAAAGTAGCTTGCTAGGTTCTCCAGCAAAATCTGTAAAACGCAGAAAAGAATAGACACAGAACGTAAGTCTGCCTTTAATGTTACTTAGAAACCGGACGGATTCTTTTTTTGTAAGGTCCAGCACATGCTTGATGCTAAATAAATGCACATTGGCTGAATATAGAAATATGTACAGAAATTTTGATCATACTGCATGCACAGGTGTTTATGACTCATTTCCGCATACATCAGGAGGAAAATTTCTAGACTTTAACTATTGCTTCAGTTTTGCTTATATCATTTGGATTAGACCTTAAGTATAAAATATATTATTTTTTCCCAATCATTGACCTTTTAGAGTATTTTATTCCATGACTGATAGATTCTCTGTCCATAAACACATGCCTGCATTTCTACTAACTTTATTGGGAACCATTGCCAGAGTGGAATTCATGGCTCGGGCTTTGCTTTCCTTCTGTTTTACATTGCCATTTCCTTGCAACTACTTTTCAGTCATTTTTGTTTTATTTTTCTCTAATTATACTTCAGTTAATTTTCACAATGTGCACGATAGATATTCATGGAATAGTTATTTGTTCTTAATTGCAGTGTTACATTTTAAAATAGAAAATGGGATAGGCAGCATTTCATTTATTACTTTAGAAAGATATATTTATGAAATATATTTTCTAAAGATCTTTTTTTATTTAAATGATATCTATGTGTGTGTTTGTGTGTGGGGAAGTTCATTTGCATACAGTGCCTGCTGAAGCCAGAAGTATTGGATGGTCCCACTCTAGAAAGAGGTACAGGTGGTTGTGAGCTGCTTGGCATGGGTGCAGGAAGTCAGACTCAGGGCTTGTGGAAGAGCAGCATGTGCTCTTAGCTGTTGAGCCTTCTCTTCAACCATTTATGAATTGTCCCTTTATGAATGCTCTTTATAATTTTATATATATGCTTGACAATTAAAATAAGATTACCAAGAAAGAAAAAATATGATCACAACTTTTGTTGCTTTATTTTTGCTTCTAGAATATATATTGTGAACTTAGAATTATATATATATATATATACACACACACACTCTTTTAGAACAATGACTCTCAAATTGTAGATCAATAGAAATGCCTTACGTGTTTTAAAAATTTCTTCTTATTTAATGTTTATTTTGTTTACAATTTCTATCATGATCAATGTTGTGATAAGCCAAATTGGAGTCGAATTCATGTTAAAGGAATTGCCACACCGAAAGCTGTGTACTCACGTCCGTATGGGTATGGCTACTAACTCACTGACTGTGGACGATAGTACATTCAAAATTTTCAGGGTAGGCAGGCTGACTGAAGATCCCAGGAAGAGCTGGTATTTGGAAGAAGTGTTCTGGTAGAAATCCTGTTCAGAGGATGTTGTCTTATTTTTCTTAAGGGTCTGGATCAACAAGAGTGGCCCTGTCACACACAGAGGTCTAGCTGCTGTTTTAACATCTCTTGACTTCAGGGTCATGTTATCTAAAAGACATTCTTCATAAGAACATTCAGACATGTTTGACTAATCCATGACCAGGCAACTGGGACCACAAAGCCCAGCTCATAACAATCTATTCTCACTTTGTGGACACAGTTTTCCGGGGAGAAGGAGAGGAAGGAAGGTTGCACATGGTTTGGGAAACTGGGAGGGACTGTTGAGATCAAGCAGGGGAACTATTTATAACCCATGCTAAATCCTCATTGAGGCTGGAAATTCTTAATGATAGTAACCTAAACTTCCTTGACAGTGTTATTATATTCCGGAATATCAGGAAAGGTTGAAGCAGTAAAACTCAGTGATTAAAGTAACATATTTGAGGAAAACATTCTGAGCTGCTGTAAAGAAACAGGAAATGAGTTAGCTGTAAATAAAGTTAAGTTTTACTGTGACAAACTCTTAGCTAAATATCAACCAATTTCATTTCTCCTTCCTGGACACTAAGGACGCCTATATTTCCCAGCATTCCATGGGGCTAGGTTAGGGTCATATGACCTTTCCCTAGCTATGAATAGAAACTATGATCTACTTGTGGTCTGGCTCTAGAAATATCTTCATTTTAATTTTGTTCTCTCATTTCTGCCTTTGACAAAATGCCAGAAGTCGATATGGAAAGCTTTGGAATTGTAGATAGTTGTTGCCTAGGACAGCTGCCCAGCTAATAGCTGATACTCAGTGAGCAAGCAGAAACCTTAATTGTGTCAAGCTACTGAGACTTTGGGAGTATCTGACATAGTAGCCAGCAAGAACTACTCTAACACATAGAACACAGGGTATGGGGATGGATGTAAAACAAAACCATGAATATCTCAGAAGAATGAACATATGGCTTTGGGAGTGGGGTGTGGTGGGTTGGGGTGGGTGGTGGATGGATCACAATGAGATAGAAGAATGGGATGTGAGGAAATAAGAGGCCAAATCGTCCCTACACTATTGTCCCAACTTAACTCTTACTGGCACCCACTTCACACTTAGAACTGTCCTACTTTAGACTATAAACTGTATCATTAATCCGATCATAAGCATCCAAAGGCAACAATTTGATATGCTTGAAGTTTATTTAAATTGCTAAGTAATTGTTGAGTGTGGTCACAATGTTAATGAGTACTGAGCTTTTGATGCTTTGAAATATGCTTCAAGATTCCTATTTGGCATAGCACTTACACGAAATGAGGAAATGAAAGGTTTTTTTTTTTCTTCTCTATCTAAACAACTGTGAGTTTATGGTCCTCTTTACTAAAGTTACAAAACATCAAGTAACTGTCTTTGAGGAACTCAACTGCTAATTAGAGAGCAGCATGGCTTGGTGTGAGTTTTTTTCTGAGTTTCAGTTCTCTTCAGGATGAGACATAGGCAGACAATCTATTCTGGTGATGGTGCAGAGGATCAAATGCTACAAGGTACCAAGTTCTGTTCTCGGAACTCATAGAATGGATATGTGTACATGTACATGTATATATGTATATATATAAAAAAACATTATATAGATGATAAATATATTATATGCTATTAAAAGGACATTTGTTAGAGTGGCTTACAGGCTATGCTCTAAGAACTTAACAATGGCTTTCTCCTGAGAGAGATGCCAAGAATCTGATAGCTGTTCAGCCCATGAGTCTGGATGTCTATACAGTTCCAATCTGGTGCTGGATACTTTGGAGAGGTGCTGCTCTTTAGTTAATGTTGGAATCCCTAAGAACTAGGCTTCGATACCAGCAAAGGGATGTCTCAGAAATAGGATAAGCTTGCCTGTAAGAGTAATGACAAGCAGACAAAAACACAAAAGCTTTCTTCTTCAATGTCCTTTTACATGGGCTGCCATCAGAAGGTGTGGTTGAGACTTAGGATGAGCCTTCCATTCTCAGATAACCCAACAGAGGACATCTTTCACAGGCGTGCCCAGCTGATTGGACTTTAGTTGATTCCAGATGTAGTCAAGTTGACAGCCAAGATTAGCCATCACACTTGGATGCTAGCCACTCACTCTACTATTGAGTTATTTTCCTTTCTTTTCTTTCTTTCTTTCTTTCTTTCTTTCTTTCTTTCTTTCTTTCTTTCTTTTTTTTTTTTTCAAGACAGGGTTTCTCTGTGTAGTCCTGGCTGTCCTGGAACTCACTCTGTAGACCAGACTGGCCTCGAATTCAGAAATCCACCTGCCTCTGCCTCCCAAGTGCTGGGATTAAAGGCGTGCACCACCACCGCCTGGTGAGTTATTTTCCTAACTCAGTAATTTATTCTTGAATTTGTTCTCACAGAGAAAATATTTTTACAAATTAAATTTACCAGATTCTTTATCTATTAAATAGAATTTGCCCTTTGAAGATTTCTGAAGGGGACCAATACTATGCTATAGTCTAAGTCGGAGAATGTCTTCTTATTGTGAAGAAATAATTTCTAAAGTAATCATATATTATTAATGAGTGATTTTCTGACTATAAAATGATACATTTATTATAGAAAATACGCACAAAATATATAAAAAAGAAAATGATACAAATTTACATTGGCAAATATTGTTTTCTATGTAAAATACTTTTAAGGATATATTTTCTCCTTTCTTTCTTCTAATAATTGTTTTCATTTGTCAAGATCACAATATAACTTCATAATTACTCTCTTACTTTTCCTCCATCCAACCCCTTGCCCACAATCCTCCCTCCTCCTATACAAATCCATGGCCTTCTCCTTCACCTACCACTGCTTCATAAATACATGTAGACACACACAATGCACCCATGCGTGTGCACACACACACATAAACACACAAAATATAAGTACAGTCTGCTCCTCCTGTATAATACTATCTGCATGCATGTATACTTTTGGGTTGACTACCTGGCTCCAGACAACCAACTAGTTTGCTCTTCCTTGGAGAAGATAAAATAGTTTTGAGGTTGTATTCCCATTAACATTCGAATATGACATTTTTTTCTCATATGATGAACACTCATGCCAGTCTTTATATATATGCTTTTGAAGCAGGTAAATAATATACCATACCATACGACTGTACCATTGTTTACTTAGTAACTTCATGCCAATGGATATTTAGTTTTCCTTCTTTTTACATTATTAAAATTGAATGTTATAATTATTGGTGAAATTGAGGTCTTAAAACAATTTCTGCCATTTGTTCTATTCAATTTATTTTTATATATTGGGATAATAGCATTTATTTGTATAATAGTTTTGTATGTTAAGAATATGCTTTTTAGACAGTTTCACCATGTAGTCCAGAGTCTAAAACTTTCTCTGCGGCCTAGGCTGGCATCCTCTACTGCCTCCCAGGTATTATAGGTATATACCATCATATTGCCAAAAGTATTGGCATTTATTCCTATTTTCAATTTTTCTTGTGTGATTTATCTTTGTTAATGATTCTCAATATGTTTTCAAAATTTATGAATTCAGATGGAGCATAAAAATGCTTATTCTCCTTATATTGGTCTACAAGGTAAGCATAGTTTTTATTCAAATGCTAGTTGCTTCTTATTGAGATGAAAAAGGTAAGTTTAATATATAATGAAACTAAAATATTTCAGAATAACCAAAATAGATTTTTTATATTGTTTTTGAAAAAAAATTCTATTTTAATGCACATGGGTGTTTTGCCTGTATGTATGTCTGTGTGACACCTGAATGTAGTACCCATGGAGGCCAGAAGAGTATACCCTGGAACTGGAGTTGACAGACAGTTGTGAGTTACCATACAGGTGCTAGGAGTCAGATCCAGGTCCCCTGGAAGAGCAACCAGTGCTGTTAAGTGTGGACCCATTTTTCCTAGAAATACCATTTAATACATAGTTGACTGGTCAACTACTACTGCTAGACTATGAACCTTTGATCCATAATCATGGAAGATGAGCAGATAGATGAGCTGCTGTGCACACCACATTGGAGCAATGGTGCATTGTGGGTCAAAACAGTCTTAATGAGAAGAGCATCTAGGAGAAACCACTCTACCTTATGTGACGACATGAAGCTACAGTTGTCAAGATGATGTGGTATATTGGTGCAGGCATACATAGACCACAGAGATTGACTGGAACAACCAACACAGAATTGTGTGAGTACCCTCACTTAGTTCTATAGAAAGAAAGAAACAGCAGCAATTTTATGGGACAGGAAAAGATTTTGCAGCAAATGGCGTCATCTTACTTTCTTTCCCTGTCACCAGAATAGAATACTCTGACAAAAACAACCTAAGTGAGAAAGGACTTTGTGTACCTCACCATTTGAGAAGGTTACTGTCTATCATGGCAGAGAAATCAAGACATCAGGAGCCCAAGGCAGCTGGTCACATTAAGTCTGCAGTCAGAAGAAGAGGACAGTGAATGCATTTTCATGCTCGCCCTGCTTTCTCTACCCTTACACAGCCCAGGATCCCCTGCCTAAGGAATGGTACCAACTACATCAGGTGAGTTTTCCCACCTCAATGTATAAAATTAAAATAATCCCCCAAGACATGATCAAAGGCCCATTTCTCAGGTGATTCTAGATTTCATCAAGTTGACATTTGGCTCTAACCATTATAACTTTTCATTGTTAATTAATCTTATCAGTTTACTTCTGTATAACAGTTCCGCAGTACAAAAGTAGCTAATACAGTAGCTAACATGAGTTGAAATACATTCCTCTATTTCACAGTTCATGATAACATGGGCGATAATGTTCTATATTATTTTAATAGAGTATGGTTTGGCAGTATCTTAGAAGATTTAGAAGTTTCCCTCAGCAAATCTATCACAATCTCTAAGCACTTATTCTTACAATGTCAGAATGGCTTATTAAAATAAGTCTATTAATAAATCATATGGAAAGCTCAAAATCTTTCATCAATGAAATACAAGTTAACACTACAGTGATAGACCACAACACAGTCCATTATTGTAAGAGCTGGGTTTTGGAAAGTGAGCAGAGCAAACTGCTGGAGCGGATTCAGAACGACGGGAGTTTTCACGCTTTGTTGATGGAAGTATGGGATGGAGCCATGATGGAGAATTATACGGCTCTATATGTAAGATCACAAACAATTAATTTCCTGTGACTATTTACAATTTGTTACCAAAGCTACATGATACATTAGCAGAAGGACTTATAGAAGGCTCATAGCCATTTCATTCATGGTAGACACAAACACCATCAATCAAAGAGAGGAAATGTATGGTATGCTCTAGTATAGAACACCACCTAATAACAAGGAAGGTAAGGAATGATAGACAATAGCATTGATTAATCATTCTATTGCCTGGATGTCTGTGAACCTCCGAAATGCATATTGAGACCCAATCTCACTGTAGTGGTTCTAGGATGAGATTACTGCCTTCAGGGAGCCTCTCGCCTTTCTACCATGGTAATCCCATAATAATTTAACATGTGTGAAGCAGAAATGTGTTACCAGACACCAATTTTGTTTTTGTCTTGATTTTATACTCTCCAGCCTCTGAGAGAAATGTTTTTATTGCTTATAAATTACCCAGCCTAAGGTATTTTGCTATAACG
Organism: Grammomys surdaster; assembly: GCF_004785775.1. Classification (NCBI taxonomy): domain Eukaryota; kingdom Metazoa; phylum Chordata; class Mammalia; order Rodentia; family Muridae; genus Grammomys; species Grammomys surdaster. The sequence goes on from NW_021604631.1 coordinate 3,046,030, forward strand.
GCACAAACAGACTACGACAAGTCTCAAACTAATTGCACTCAGTGAGTGAAACCAGAGCCAATGGAATGTGTAGTGTTTGATTTTGTTCATATAAATTTGTTGAAAGTGCAACTTGATCTATAGTGACAAGAGGAGGTCAATGTTTGGGGCTACTAGCACAGGGAGATGGTCTGCAAAGTAGCATAAAATGTATTTGGTGTGACAGAAATGTAACGCTGGTTTTTGCTTCTACAGATATGTGCATCTCTCAGAATTTACCACATTTTAAATGTTTCATTTAAATAAGTGCCTTTTACTGTTTATCAATTATAACTCAATAAAGTTGTTAAAAATAAAATCTCAATAAAGACAAAATAATGATAGTAGCGTATACAGATAGATTAAAAATGTGATCAAGTAATAAACTGAAAGAATGAAAACAGTCTCAGTACCAGCTTTTGGTTTAAAAAAGAGCATTTAAAAATGGCAGTCTTCATCATTCTCTGCAGGAGACATTCTCTCTGAAGTCAGGAGCCAGAGTGACGGTGTCCCTATGTTACCAGTCATTGCCATCTACTGAAACAAATAGTTGAGCAGACCAAAACCAAGAAACAGAAAACAAATCCATAATACAGCCCCAGAGCTTTCAGAATAAGTGTGTCCTTCAGTTCACTGAAAAAAAAAATCGATTTTAATAGCTAGTTTTACAAAGCAATGGGCGATGGAGCCTATTCTCATTGATAATTGTAGCCCAAAACATAGATGCTGAAGGATGACCTCACCAAGTAAGTGTTGGCAAAATGAGAAGAAAATGATTAAATCTAAATTAGAGGCATGAAGGGAAACTCAAAAATCTGCAAATAGCCCAAGATGGTACATAAGAAAGTCTACATTAATGGCTCTCAACTTTCTAATACTATGACCATTTAATATGGTTCTTCATGTTCTGGTGACCCCTATCCACAAAATTATTTTTGTTACTACTTCACAGCTGCAATTTTGTTACCATTATGAATTATAATGTAAATATCTGTGATTTTTCATGGTATTAGATGACTCCTGTGAAAGAGTCATTCAACCCCCAAAAGGTCATGACCCACATGTTGAGGCTGAGAACCATTGGTCTAAGTGCCAGAATTAAAGAAAAAAGATCTCATTAATCTAAAAGATACAGTGATTATACTGTCAAAGAATAAATAACTGAATATACAGTATAACAAAAGATTTTCCATGCTGTGTAGGAAAACTATACATCTATAATAATTGAGGCTATACAACACAAAACTGAACAATTTACCCAGGAAAAAAATTCCTAGTGGTTACAAGAACTTAATACAAGGCTGACAAGGGAGCTTGGAGGGTAGGAGCAGTCACCATCAAACCTGGTAACTTTAGTTCTAGCTCTGGAACCCATCGGAAAATAATTTATTTTTTGCGTGAAATCCTCTGGCATTTAAATGTGTTCTGTGGAACAGGTACACACACACACACACACACACACACACACACACACACATACAAACATGTGCACACACACAATTACTTTTAAAAAAGAAACTTGATATATACAAGATGCTCCATTGAAACCAAAGTTAAAGATTCTAAGAACCAGAGCTGGTGGTTGATGTCAAAGAAACAGTATTCCCAGAAGGAACTGTGCAGATGCATATATGAATTTACAGAGCTTGTTACCTGCATCAGCATAGCCTAGACAAAACCCCAGTATGGAGGAGAGGAAATAGACATTAAGGTCCACTGCTAGCCTTCTTAGCTCCTTAGCTGTTGGGAGAGAAAAAGTCAGTTTTCTTCAGTTGAGTGACACCTGGTACATTGGCCCTATTCCAGAGCTTATACCCAGGAGTAGTTGGCCAATGCAAATTGGTATCTGCAATTTATTTTGAAGGGACAGAGGCAGGGCGAGAGTGGGAAGCATTTCCCCCTCAGCCAAGGCAATTGATCACATCTTCTAAAGATAAAAATAATTGTTAGTTACCTAAGTTATCAATTTTAAAAGTGAATATGCAATGACTTTAATTTTTTTAAATCTTTAGGAATTAGACTAATAGGAAGCTACAGAGAAATGTCCTGGGAGATTCTCACCTTCACATGACATTCCTGTGCTGCTTGGCTTTTGTTAGCTTAACATAAACCTAGAAGTCTCTATGAAGAGGGGAATCGTTTCTCCTTTTCATTTTTTAATAACTTTTATTTATTTTTCATTTAACTGAATCTTTATTTTATCTTATGCCTGTGAGAAAATGCTCCCTTAAGATTAGTCTGTAGGTAAGTCTGTAGGCTATTCTCTTGATTAGTGATTGATATGGGAGGGCCCAGCTCACAGGGACATCTCACCCCTGTGCAGGTGGTCTAAATAACATAAGAAACCAGTCTGAGCTAGCCAAAAGCTGCATTTCTTCCCGGCCTCTGCTTCAGTTTCCGTCTCCAAGTTTCTGCCTCGAGTTCCTGCCCTGACTTCGTTCTAAATGTACTGTGATCAGAACACAAAAGTAGAAAAAATAAAGCCTTTCCTCTCCAAGTTGCTTTTGGTCATGATGTTAGATCATAGCAAGAGAAACTCCCCAAACCTAGGTAACATTTTACATTAACTTGTATACCATCAAAACCAGGACATTCGCCCTGGTACGAAGCACAGAACTGTGAATTAATCAGCTCCAACAGTGTGTGTGTGTGTATGTGTGTGTGTAAAATTGTGTAAGCACCCTGCTGTTAAGAACCTCAAGCACTCTATCCCCACCGTCTCCCTCACTTTATCCCTACACAGACACGTGTACCTTCTGTTTCCCCTTCCCTCCCCCCAAATCTCCAGTAACCACCACTTTTCTCTGTTTTTCATTATGGTATCGTGTGGATATTTTATAAATGGAATGATGAATTATTTTTTAGAGCAACTCAGCACAATTGCCCTGGTGGCCATCCAAATTATTAGATGTGCCAGCATTATATATTGGGTATAAATTCTTAGAATTCTACTTTTGGTTCATAGCAGATGTTTACGTCTGTAGGACGTAGTCTCTAATGCAGCATGTCCGCATTGTACCCAACTTCTGGAATAAATGTTCTAATACTAATTCAGTTTTAGTTCATGTTTGCCACATCTTTATTTAAACCTACCATGTATATCTTAGACTGAATAATAGGTACTTCATTGCTGTACTTTCTATTCCTTCTTGATACTTTTCTGGTACATTGTTAGAGATTGTAATGCTTATTAAGTACTTAAAATTACGTGCCAGGTCTTAATTTCATATCTTGTAAATCCATTCAATGTTTACTGTTTTCGTAGTGTGACTTTTCACCTACAATAGCAATATTGTCACTTGAAATTTTATCTGTGCCTGAGTACAGTTTTTTTGCTAATCATTTTAATTTATCGATTCTATGTAATTTGCAATATGTTTACTATAAGCCGTCTACAGTTTATTTTGAGCCCGAGTAAAGTGAGCATGCCTCTTATAACTTCCTTTCCATCAATTTTCACAACGAATTATATGCTCATTTGGATGAAATTAAAACTTCTTATATGTCATGCTCAAAATTACATTTTATACCTTTAAAATATCTTTCCAAAACATAGAAGACTTAATTAAGAAAGGAATTTTGGTTTTTCTTTAGATATATAAATTAGACAATGTATTCTCTGCTTACTTCTGGTTGGTTTTGTTTTGTTTTAAAGCCATTACAGTTTAAGCAAGGTTAGACAAGTTTTATTAATTATTTTAACATGTAACTTACTTTTATCATACTTTCTTTTTAAAAGTTTTTTTTTTAATGTGCACACTTGTGTAGTGTCTCTGTGCGGGTGTGTGCACATGAGTTCAGCTGCCTCTGGAGGTCAGAAAAGGGCATCAGATCCCTTAGAGCTGGAGTCACAAGCAGTTGTGAGCTGTAAAGTTAGGTGCCGGGAAGGACACTCAGGTTTCCTGCAGTAGCAGGATGTACTTAAGCACTGAACTATCTCTTTATCCCACTACTGTCTTTTTGATGGTCACTTTTTTACGTACGTGAATTGTCCCATGATTAGACTCTCTATCTAAGTTTAAATTCTTATTACAAACCAGTTTTGTCCTTTGTAAACATTCTCTCGGCTAGTTGTAGTGGAATGATAGAGCTTTCTTCAGTTTCTGTGAGGCTCTAGGTTTTATTCCAAACACTAGAAAAAAAAATCTCTGGATTCTTAACACTGTAATGATCTGCTTGCTGTATTGATTAATATCTTTGGATTCCCTAATCAGAGGCAAAAAGCCAACCGTGACTCATGATTATTTTCATCAGAATCTAAGCTTTTATTACATTGATTTTTTTGGGCTCTGGAGAACTCCAAGTTCAACCTCACAAATATATATTATTTTTCTTCCTGATGATGATGATACTTATCCTGGTTGGATGCTTACACAGGCAGTTTCTTCAATCTCTTCTAAAAGCCACTGAATTAGGTCTAGCTCACATTCGTTTTTATTTTCTTCCATGTGGCAAGAGAGCCTCTTATGATAGGTGAGTTTGGCCCACTTTTAGACAAAGAATTTTATTTTGGGGGGGGTACAAATTACAGTTTTGTTTTCATTTTCAGGGAGTTACTTTCTTTCTGGAATTGCGTGTGTTTTCACCCACATTGATTTCTGCTTTGAGTGTGCTTCTCCATACTCTTGAACTCTGCCTCAAACTTGTCACTCTCACTACTTGCTCTAGAAAAGGACTCTCCGTGACACCTCTGTAGACAAGGAATCTATGATTGGATTTTATGAGATCTTGCAGTCTCTGGAAGTCTCCCAAGGGTCTAGGTCATCGATACTGTTGGTCTTCCTATGGGGTTGCCATCCCCTTCAGCTCCTTCAATTCTTCTCCCAACTTTGGGAGGGGGGTAGGGAGGGAGGCAGCTTTTGGGATATAAATAAATAAAATAATTAAAAAAAAAGAAAGACCTTGCAGTCCTTACTTGTCTGATGGCTCTTTCTTCCATTTGGATTTCTTCTCCCTTTGCTTTTTATAAATCGCCTTTATCTTTTGATTTAGTTCTCTCTTATAGAGTTGATCGCAAAGGATTGGATTTATCTTTCTGGAGTTGGTACCTTGCTCCATCAAGTGTGTTTGCACATTTGATACCCCACCCCCTTTAGCTTAATTAACTTTTAAAGGGGAAAATATGAATTCAAGATTGGCAAAGATGCTTTTGGAAGAGCTAAACATTTCTTGTTGTCTGTATTGGCTCTTGACTAAGTTCTTTCCCAGATGGTCGACCCAAGGCTTTGTCTAGGAGAGATACTCTGAATTGTTATGTCTGTATGTTGCATTTGCATTTTTAACTTTTTAGATAGGGCCTCAGTAGTTAGCTCAGGCTGATCTGGAACTTGTGATCCTCCTGCCTCAGCTTTCTGAGACTGGTATGTTGATATTACAGTTCACTACCATTTCCAGCAGCATTGATTTGGGAGATTTCTCCCAGGGTCTTTTACTTAGGCTCTTCACAGCGTCCGTCAAGTGCCAAAAAACTTTCAGTTCAGAAAGTAAGTTCAGAAAGTCATATAGAACATTTAACTTGTCTTTGTATATTCTGTCTCAATCTTCCCTCTGCCCCTTTCTGCTAGAGGCTGCTTGTTTTCTTTCTAGTTTGGATATAGATCTAAGGGAGGAGAAGTAATTACAGCTTCACGTGCTTTATTGCAAGCCTGGAGGCTTAAACCTCAAGAAATGTTCTTAAATGAACAGCACCATGAAAATGGAAATTAATGACATAATCCAGGTTTTAGATTGGTCTTCATGGTTTATACTAGAATTTACATTTTTTTCTGCATCTTTGTAGGTATGCATCTTAGTTTCTTTCCCTGTTGCTGTGATACAATACTTTGACAAAACCAGCATGAGGAATAAAAGATTTATTTTAGCTCAGAGTTCCAGGGTACAGTCCACTGCGACAGGGATGTCAATGGGGCAGGAACTTGGAGAAGCTGGTTACATCACACCCACGATCTGGAAGGAAGCAGAGGGCTATCAGTGTATGCTGCTGCCCAGCCACCCTTCCCTTTCTCTACCATAGAGTCCAGGATCCCAGTCAGGAACAGGACCACACATAGTGAGACTGGAACTCCTGTTCTAGTTCACTGTATCTGAGGTTGGTACAGCATACAATCATGCGGACAAGCAGGTGAGCCTCATACAATATCTTAAATGAAAAAATCACAATAAATCAAAAGAATTCTGAATCACACATCGGGGGATTTTGAAGTCTTGTAATTTAATAGTCCTGTTCTAATTATACCTTGTATTTAGAAAATTTAGAACATGATAAGAGTTTATGCTGTCAGGTAGACACAACCTTTACTGCTCATGCTGCTGTGAGCTTAGAAATGCAACACAAAGATGCATTTCTTTCTGTATCCTTAGAACCTTATCCAGTATACAAATGCAGCCTTCCTGGCTGATGGGTGGGCAGCAGGGAATACAAAGATATGGTTTATTGTGATTTTTGTTTGCACATTGATCTATATATTGGTTAGCTGCTACAATTCTTGTTTATTCAAATTGAAAGAGGTAGAAAAATTGACTTGAATTTGGAATGTGAGAGAGTCCAAGAAAGTAAGCTAGTAAATTCAAGATATAAATGGAGACCAGAGAGAATCAGTAGTGAATTGGAAAACTGTGGATGAGTGTTGGCACATTCTGAGTGTTTGAGATTACAACTGATGACACTAGTAGGAATTCCCTTAATGCCCCAGGAGGTAGAGACAGGATGATCAGAAACTTACAGTTATCTTTGGATCTACATAATGAGCTTGAGACTGGATGGGGATATTTGAGACCCATTTCATCATAAATAAAATTATGTAGCCCATGACAGTGTCTTCAATTCATTCAATTAATACTTAGTCATACTTTGTATGTGTAATCATTAATTTGATGCTGGGGTGTAGTCCTCCTTGTCTGGGCTATTTTAATATTAAGTTGAACAGATCGATTCCTGAGCAGTATAACTGAATGTGAACATGTGATTTCTCTCAATATTAAAATACTAAATATGTACAAATATAATATGGCTTAAATAGTTTTATAAAGAAACACACCTGTATAAATAAACACTAGTGCACTATTTTCTGTTACTATTCATAGACTCTCTGTCCCAGCCTTAGCTCTGTTCTTCTATTTAAATGTCCTATGTGTCCTCAATGCTATTCTGCTCATCTGGGGCTTAGTCTCTGCCCTGAAGCCTCTGGCCATCCCTTCCAGGTGCTAAAGCTCTGACACTTTCCCTTTAACTGAGTCTTTTGAAGTTGAGCAGTGTTGCCTCCTATTCAGCATGCCTTGTTCTTGTTTATTTGAATTGAGGGAGATTGCTTTATGCTCCATTTCTCTCCTCAAAGGCCAGAACGGGAAGGTAGTCATCACCGTGTGCACTCGGGTCAGTGTCCTGGATCTGGCCTTAATTATACTTTTCCAATTACCAGGGATGCCTCCCCCATTCCGCCAGGTATTTAGTTTTACTGATTAATTACTATCATCTATTTAAGACTAATTTCCTTAGAAACTCCTCTTGCTGACTCTTAATTATGTTATCCCTAAGCCTGTCTCCTGTCAGAGAACTTATACTTCTTTCTTGACAGATATTTAGTTCTCTCAAGCTAACCTTAATGGACTTTAAAGCACAGATGATAAGTTGGAACACAGAAAGCAAAGTGAAGGGTAGTGCAGGAGACAGGGTAAAGATGGGGTGGGGAGGGGGAGCACTCCTGCTCTGTAATGACACTGTGACCATGTCTGCTTCTGTAATTCTTGAAAAGATGTACGGACTTGGGAAGAAACTGCAGAAGCGTGCTTAGGTAGAACCTAGAATTTATAGCGTTAAATAGAACAGTGGGAACATAAAAACCAGGACAGATGAATATCTACAGAACTGTCCATCTGTGGTTCCCCCAATTCCTGGTGAGAAAATAAACGTTTACCGTGGCCAGCTGGCAAGTGTCGGTTGGAGAATTTATACTCTTGAAGATAAATAGATTTCAGTAGACTTTATGATTCCTTATTAGTAAACAACAGCAGCAGCCTGTGGAGGAACAAATAGCTAGGTATGTTCTTGAAAACATAAGTGACATTTTGTGGATTAATGAGATGAAGTCGCATTTAAAGGGAGAATGTAGTTATAAAAGTAGCTATTGCTGTGGAAGGTGATCTCCCTCTTAGCTCACACCCTATTTCAGTGCAACAAAACCAAATCAGGAGACAGGGGCGAGGGGCTGAGGTGGCCGCCCATCTGGACATGCTCTGCTCATCACTAGAAGTGTTTGGTCTTCTGTTGGATTTGTGCACGTTGTCTTTTATTGCTTATGCACCAGTTTATTGCAGTGCTTAACCTATTGTGAGTTATTTTATCTTTTCCTCCATTATAAAATGGTATGAAGACTCCTGCCCTGATACAAACAAGGGGATCTTACCTATTTTCCCCTGATGTTTTAGTGCCATTTTGTCTTCTTCAATTAGTACAAGCTTTTTTTTTTTTTCAAGCAAGGAGTGCGATTTTACTAGTATACATTTTTGTAAAGTATTAAATGATATAATCTAAAAATATGTTTACATTTTAAGATCATATGCCCTTTAAACATGAAGTTTGATTCACTGGTCTTGAATATTAACTAGACTTAGTGACTCATTTCCAATTGAGCACAAAGAAGATGCTGGTATCTAAGGTCAGAGAAAGGCTGTTCTGTAGTTCTTTCCTCTCTGGATAAGCCAGTAATGGTCCACTGAGAACACTCAGGTAGCTCTGTGGAGGGAAATGCAGGAAGGAAACTGAGCCCTCAGAATCAGCACCAACATTCCTGGAATGGTATCCACTTGGGATGAGAACCGTCAAGCTCCAGCCAAGCTTTAGGGGACCACTTTGCTGCCCAGTATCATCGTCCCTGACAGGCATCAGCCAGAGCTTCTTGCCTCAGCATCCATTAAACCCGGATCACCAGCAACTGGGGAAGCGAATGAATGATTACTGTGTCACGCTGCTAAGTTTGGGGTGGTATTAAACAGAATCTATGACTATTATAAACAGATTTTGATAAAGGGACACTATCACAAGGAGAAACTAAAAAAATGTGGGCTTAGCATTGGATGTGAGACAGATATTGAAAATGCAGGAAGAAAATGTGATGGGTTCGGGAGCTCATTACTTTTACGTTAAACAAAACAACAAAAGCAATGCAGAGTCACAGGCATCTTAGTGAGAAACTTACCCAAGTCTAAGTAGATGCATCTATATGACAGAGGGAAGCTGATTCTAAGGAATGCCAAAACCAAGGTAAAATAACAGCACGCGTTAATAAGCAGTGGTCTCCAGTACATGTCAGTTTAGTCCACGGCACATGTGAATGTGTTGCTGTTTTTCTTAGAGGTTGAAAATCATTTATAATGTCTGCACTTAAGGAATGCTGTTTTAAGGCAACCTTTTAAAGGACCCTTTGGGGGGAAAATTCACAGTCCTCTCATGTCTATGGATCATGATTTGAAAATATCAATAAGCCCATTATACCAGTGAAAATACTGAGAGACACAGAGAGTAAGGGGCTGGCTAAATGCTATGTGTGGAATCTCGATGGGAATACCAGTCTTTGTTTTGTTTTGTTTGTTTTTGATTTTCGTGACAGACAGGGTTTCTCTGTGTAGCCCTGGCTGTCCTGGAACTCACTCTGTAGACCAGGCTGGCCTTGAACTTAGAAATCCGCCTGCCTCTGCCTCCCAAGTTCTGGGATTAAAGGCGTCCGCCACCACCGCCCAGAGAATGCCAATCTTATACAGTAGACTTTATCCTTCTTATTTATTGCTTAGATTTATTTTTATGTCTGTGTATTAGTATGTATATGTGTATGTGTCTCTGCATGTTCTATGTCATGTGTGTGAAGGTGCCTGCAGAGGCCTGAAGAGGGCATCAGATCCCTGGAACAGGCAGGAGTTCCAGGTGTTTGTGAGCTGAGTTGGTGATTGGGAACTGAACTCCGGTGCTTTGAAACAGCACCAAGTGCCCTTAACTGTGGAGCCATCTCTCCTGTCCCATGGCTCTTTTCCTCTCACCATAAAACATACTTATTCCATGATAATCCATAAGCTTTTCTACCTAAATAGAAATATATAAAGTAGATCACATCGAGAAATAACTTGTCACAGTTGGATACAATGTTAAAACTTTTATTTTCCCTTCCAACACTATAGATACATTGTGAACACACACTTTAGGACAGAAATCTGTGCCTGAACAAGATGGTTTACTCAGAGCTTGTGTTGACCGTACTCTATCACAAGGTAGTCAGATGATGTAAAATGTGTGTTTTATATCGATCAGCATGTAAATTTGGTCATGCTTCAACAAAGTCTTGTAATGCCCCAGTAATGGGCCAACAGATGCTTAACCTTTTCCTCTCTAAAACTGGGCATGGCCTTTATTTCTAATTTTGTTAGTTTTTACTGGTATAAAAAAAATTTGGGATGAAGAAAACTTAAAAAAAGGAAATAGATTTAAGCTAACAGTTTCAGAAATTTCAGTTTATCGTACAGATAAGGGAAGCATAATATTGGTATAAACTGGAAGTGCACTTCTAAGACCAAAGAAAACAACCCACATCTATAAGGAAACTTCCGATGGAGGTGCCCACTCTGGTCCATTGACATAAATGAGGAATGAGGTCTGGAATGGTTTATGGCACAGACCTATGTATGGCTCACAGGTCAGGTCTGGAAAGCAACATGACTCTTCCTAGCAGTTATGTGTCTTGACAACCAGAATTGATCAAGTTTCCCATTACAAATTCAGACTCATTCTGAATTTAGAGCCACTTCGCCATCTGCCTCAGCTTGGATTCAGCTTTCCTTGAAGTTTATAAACACATGCCCATTAGCAGAATTTCACCAACAGTTCAAGCTTGTGTAGAAAATGTGGTTGATTTATGGCTTTGCCACTAAGATTCTCATTGCCTCAGCTCCTGTCATGGATGCTTCCTTTGGCTTGATTCATCTCACAGGGTAGCCAGATATAGTTCTGGCGATAGAACTCCCCAGACTACTTCCTTATGTAGAAACTGGAATAATAAGGACTGCCATCCATGATACATCAATTGTCAAACTCCTTGCAAACAATAATAAAATTTCTCATTACTTTTGTTTTCTCCTCCCTCAGGTATACTCTTTCTAGTCTGTACCCTTTGATCTTGAAACTGTGTGAGTCATATTCTGGTGTTTTGAGACATGCAAGATTTACCTAATGATGACAAAGTACCTTTCATAATCTGGCAAAACGTTTTGCTTGGCTCTTAAAATGGCAGGGTGGCCATGTGTTAGGGAAAAATCCATGTGTTTGGGAGAGGATGAATTCCTAGAGAAAATGCTATGCTGTTGCAGTCAGCTTCATGGAGGAAGATTCTACTATTTCCAGGAGCTAGTTCTTTCTTTTGTGCTATGGACAGTATTTAACTCAATATTCTACTTACCAAATGTCCTTTTGCTTGTAGTATTGGATGGCATTGCTATCTGAGTCCTTGAGATATTGACATTGAAGCCATAATCCACTGTCCTTGTGACTTTTCAATTTTTCTCTATCAATTGCCTTTATGAAATTCATTTTCCTTGCTTGACCCTTAAAATATGAGACTTCCTGGAGGTTACCATTTTTCTTTCTGTGCACACTTTCTCCTGAATGCAAAGTTTCTTCAGCTCCTTGCTCGTGGAACTCCAGCCTGTACTGTCTGCACTGGTTCTCCTGGTCGTTTGCCATTCCTAATAGAGTTTCTTATGCTCCGGGATGATAAACAGAAGACTGGAGACCTACTAATTCTCTTCTGTAACTTCCTTGGTCCAGAAATGAGAAATTGAAAGTTGCTTTTAGTAATAGTGAATCCAGAGCTTAATGGAAAAAAGATGACATTGCCAAGCCATGTTCCAATCATTGTCAAGGTTGAGCCTTAAGCCCAGCTCTTTGCTCATCTTGTATTGTCTCAGTTCAGCAGCGAGCATGCATAGGATGAGCTACCCACTTACTTTTTAGCTACGCAGAGGGATGGACTTTGGTGGAAAGCCTATTTAAAGGAAAGAAAATTTGAACACCCATTCTGTTACACAAGCACATATTGACTCTTCTGTTCCTTGTCTTCTTGGAGTTAGCCAGTGTGGTAGTTTAATAAGAATACTCCCATAGGCTCATGTATTTGAATGCTTAGTCATCAGGAAGTGATGCTACTTGAAAAGGGTTAGGAGGTGTGGTCTTGCTGGAGTAGGTGTGGCCTTGTTGGAAGAAGTGTGTCACTGGGGTTAGGCTTTGAAATTTCAGAAGTTCAAGACAGGCCCAGTGGCTCTTTCTTCCTGCTGCCTGCAGGTCTGGATGTAGAGCTTTTAGCTTCTTTTCCAGCACCATGTTTGCTCCTTGCCATGATCACAGTAGACTAAACCTCTGAAACTGTAAGCCAGTCTGAATTAAATGCTTTCTTTTATCAGAGTTGTTATGGCCATGGTGTCTCTTCACAGCAATAGAGCATTGACTAAGACAGCTAGTTTAGAGTTTTCAGTCTCTTTTTCATTGTACTTGGAGTTGGTAAAACAATTGATTTTTTTTTTTTTTTTTTTTTTTTTTTAGTTTCAGAGGATGAGAGGAATTCCCATTATTTCCTTCTTCCTAGATAGTCAGTGAGTGTTAGATTTTTTTCCCACAAAGTATTTCAGAATATATTATGTCTAAAAAACATTTTTCTAAAATATGTGTCACGGGTTAAAAGTTTTACCTTTTCAAACATTCCTACTCCACTTCCGGAAACTGTGTCTGTTCGACTTTAACATTCATTTGTATGCTGAGTGTGCTTGACAATGTATAAAGTCATAGCAGGTAGCTTTCTTGTCTGTGTTTTGACCTTGCTTTTCTAATCTACAGTCAATCAGAGGAACACTTCCTCCACTTTCTAGTTCTTATTAGTCACCCACCTTCTCCTTCTCAATCGCATCTGCAGGAAGTAGAGATTTATTGTTTCCCATTTTAATGTGAAAGCTCCTTTCCTTTAACTGTATTCTCCAAATCCTTCTCACCGAAGACTGGAGTTCAGTGTCCTCTCAGTTCACCTCACGGGGTTTCATTCAACACACACACGTTGGCTCTTCCTTATGTTAACTGCTATGATGGCTGCATAGAATACAAAGATATACAAGTCACCCTCTCTGTCCCTGTCCTCAAAAGGACCTCATCATCCTGGAAAAGAAACAGGCGCAGAGACAGGGAATTATATTACAGAATGATAAGTACCTCTGGGAAGGAAAGCACCGAGAAAGCTATCCATGGAGGAGAAATTAATTCTGCAAGGAGTAGGGAGAGCCCCTTTTCAAGGACCTTGGTACCTGAGTTATTCCCTGAAGGATGAGTACATTAAGTAACCTCTTGTCCTGAGTTTTGTTCCAATGAATGTGCAGATACGGAGAGGGTAGCAGGTCTTTTCTCTCTTCTTCATGGGAGACATTATGGATGATTAAGAGTAAGACCATAATTCTGATGGATATAGTTCCTCTGTGCAGCTAATCCTTAAAGTCATAGTAATTTATAATTCCTGATTTAATATGACTCTAGAATCACGCTGGAGCATTTCCATTCTCTCACCCCTCTCACAAGGGTTTTGTCCTCCCATGCATCATTTCTTACATGCTTTCTTCTTTTCTTTCTTTCTTCTCTCCCACAATGGTGTTGTCATGGCTGGGATCACAGGCCTCCTCCCCACATCAACATGTCTATGCCAGAAGCTCTGTTACTTTTCATGGAAAGGAAGTTACATTAATTTATCTGGAGTGGAGGTAAGATTAGCCTATAGTATAGGTGTGGCCCCCAAGTCACCATAGAGGTGCATAAATGTAGAAGTGTAGTATGGAGGCATGTCAAAATTATAACATGTAGGAGTGATAGAACCTGCTCTTGTTAACCTTAAAGGCAGAGAGAAGACAGGGTTAGGAATCAAAGGATAGTGGTCTCTAGAAGCTGAAAAGGTAAGGGTGATGAGCTCTACCTAGAACTCCAGAGAGAATGCAATGTTGCTGAAACCTTAATTTTAGCCAAATAAGACCCACTTTGGCTCTTGGTCCTCCAAGATTATCAAGCAATAACTTAGTGTTAGAAGCAGTCCAGTTTGTGGTTAATTCATTGCTACAGCAACAGGGAATGAATGGAACAATTAAGTCTGTCTTCAACTAGATAATTATTTTGCCTGTAATTCATGTTTTTTTTTTTCCTGTCTAAGGTCTCAAGGAACGTCCCTGTGTTTTTATGGCTTGACCACCCATTGTATCCTTCCATTTGTTAGTGTGGTTACCCATGCCCCTTTGTTATACATGGAATTTTTGCCCAATTTCTATTTAGTGTACTTATATTTCAACAATAAAAATTACCCAGCATTACCCATTAAACACACACACACACACACACACACACACACACACACACACACACACACACAAAGTTTCTTCCAAATTTTGACAATTGACCTAATTCTTCAATTTTGTTTACCTTATGGCCGGGCAGTGGTGGCGCACGCCTGTAATCCCAGCACTTGGGAGGCAGAGGCAGGCGGATTTCTGAGTTCGAGGCCAGCCTGGTCTACAGAGTGAGTTCCAGGATGGCCAGGGCTACACAGAGAAACCCTGTCTCGAAAAACCAAAAAAAAAAAAAAAAAAGAGCTTGTTTACCTTAGTTCTTGCCCCCTCAGATACATTTCTTGCTAGTCATCTAATCATGTTTTTTATCTAAATCTTATTAATTGAAATCTAAGACAGTGTATTAGAAGAATCTGTTATGGTTCCAAAGATCAACCCAGGGCCCCAGGAATAGGAGGCAAGCTTTTTAACAGCTGAAAAATCATCATCCTCTAGAAGGATTTTTTGAATGGAAGTATGATTGTGTGAGTAAGATGGTTTAAGTTACTCTTAGGCTACTGAAAAAAAATAAAGTGCCTTGTAATAAAATGGTAGAGAGTTGTATGTGATGAGGAGGGGACATAGGTTATTCCCTATGGTTGTGTGTGAGTGTTACAAACTAATAATGTGGTTTCCCGTTTTTGTTGTATGGTTTAGTTACTCTTCTCCTAGCCATTTCTTACCATTCTCTAATCCCCGATGTTAGGATGTGTCTGTATGACTTGGTAATTGGGACATACCCACTAAGATGTGAAGTATTCTTGATGAACAGCTATGAAAAAGAGGTAGGTAAAAGTCAAATGACAGGAAGCTAATGGAAAATAAATCTTGAAAAGTTAAGAACACAGACTGAGTCATTCTAGCATCTATACAGCTTTGATAAAACATCCATAGTCAAATTATTCTAGATGTTGGCTCTACAAAGCTCTTCATAATAATACACCTTCTCAGTGCATTTTCTCCATGCAATCCCATAATATGAAACATGTTCCTTCATAACATCTGAGCAGAAAATAGCTCCCAAGAGTGTCTTGGCTGAAAATAAACAGAATCTGGGTTAGAGTGACCCTCCCAAGGCAAGGTTTACTGACATGTAAACTTACTGTAGTCTGTGTCAATTTTCTGCCATTGTAACACAGAAGGCTTCTAAAATACAAACTTCTCCTTTTTGTCCTATTTTATAGCATCTCTTTAGTTAGTCCAATGTTTGACTTGCCAGATTTTTTTTCATTCTTGGTTTAGAGAAGTATCTGATGTTCTGAAAAATGATTTCAAGTGTGAGAACTCTCTGGAGTTAATCTTCTGTTAAAATATCAAAGAATAATATAATGCCATACATAGTAATTATGGTTTTTAAAACATCCATTAAATATTTTAAAAGCGTGACTAAAATACAGAAAGGAGACCTAATAATTTTCTACCCATGGTAGGACTTGAAAATCTGTGAGTGGAAGAGCTATAGGCACGCTATAACTGAACCCACTGAGTTTCAACCAAAGTCAAGAGGATGAACTAGATAGCCATGAAACTTCCAAAGGATAGAGTGATTATACTCCCAGAGTCAAAGAGAAATGCCATGAACATTTTAAACAACATAGCAATAATATTAAGAATATTATTAATTATATTAATAATTATAAGGATAATATTAAGAAATAATCCCAGTAAATGTAACCCAGTGGCAAGGGAGAAAACAACATTGGTACTGTCTAGAAGAATGAACAACATTGGTGCTGTCTAGAAGAAGGACTATTTCAAGAGTGACAAATAGACTTGCTCATGTTGGGTTGCACCCCAGTGTTCAACACAGTCTTAGGCATTTCCTGATGTCTCAGATAGATTTTATAGATTTCATGATTGAAGTGTGACTCATGTCAAAGCTTGTAAATATGGATTATGAGTAAATTCTGAGCCCAGATACTCCAGTTCCATAGGCACATTACAACCTTTCATGACTAGACTACACTGTCTTCACTGAAGCCTTTGACCAATGTTCTCTCCAACAAGTGTTGCCTCATTATAAGAATGGACTGGTACATTGAGATCCTTGCCACTGGGTGAGAACCACCATGGGAGAAACACTCACTGAAGATTAAAGATTCCTTTACTGTAACAAAGCAACAATAGTAACAAACAAGAAAACCATGAGTATTTTCAACAAAGTTGAGAGTAACAGTAGTTTTCTAGTGTTTCTAAAGGTTTTTAAGAAACACAATGAGTAGAAGTTGAGGCTTAAAGATGAATTCTTGCAGCCATACTCAGAGCCAGAGCACCTCAGGCTTTGGTGATAGACTATGAATGGAGATCAGAAGTCTGAAAGGGAGAGCCACATACAAGCTGTAGAAAGCAGCAACAATTAGTATAAGTAATTTTGATCTTTTTAAAGCTCTTGAACAGTGACGATAACCTTGGGCTTCATGTTTTTTGTATGCATCTTTCTGCCTATAGAACTGGGGGTTGCTGCTGAACTGCAGAGCCCGAGCTCTGGATCTCCCCGGAGTCCTACATGAGGGACTGTTCTGACTTGTGGGCAGTGGTGGGGAGAAGCCTGCAGAGTTTGCAGCCGCTGCTGTTCAACTTTGTGACTTTGGAAGACAGGTTGGCATGTGGTCCTTCTGCTTTGTGTATCTCAGAATTCTCTTGAGTTGATAAGGACTTTCCAATCAGCCGCTTTCATTATCTCCTGCCTGCTTTAAGTTCAGACATATTCACATTCATCAGTCTTGTCTTATCTGAACAATGGGCAGGGACCAGGACCAGGCACAATGGAACAGGTAATATGCTGTGTCTTTAATTATATTCCTACTCGAGAAGCTCTAGGAAGAACACTTTGAAAGTTATAAGCCAACAGGAGCTGCCTCACATCTGCTTCTTCTGACTTATTGGTGGGGGGTGGCTCTGTCACTGGGTAGCTTCTTTCGAGTGTCCTTGAAATGTTCCTTTTGTAGCAGCATAGTCAGGACTTCTTGAAAAAGGTTTATCTTTACCTGGAAACTTGGGTCAGAGAAATAGAAGGAACAAGCCCCATTTGGGATGACTGGAGCTTGCTGAGTACCATCTGAATGCCTCTTTTGTTGGCAGTGTAGAGAGCACAGAAAAGGGAATCCTGTTTCCTGGAGCTCACGGTGAAGAGCTGAGAGGGGCCATATAAGCAGATGGATATAAGTCAGCTTAGGGTGAACTGTAGAGTGGACATTTTAGAGGAGAAGAGGGAGATGTTTTCAACCCAACTTCAGGATGCACTGACGACGTTTCCCACAAGAAGGTCTGCCTGTGCTGCTCTCCTCAGCTTCTAACCCTGCCAGCTATCAGAGGCTCATTTCCTTGGCAGTACTTTAGTATTGAGGCCCTGAAAAAAATTTTCTGCATGCCAGCCTGTGTCCCAGACCAATTAACTCGTAATCCATGAAAGTAAGAGGCAGCCATATGCATTTTTCAAAGTTCTTTTCATGAGTCCAATATTTAATCAGGTTTGACTGTTACGTTCTAGAGAAGCAATTCAGCAAACTCAACACTAGGAGAAAGAAGGACCACAGTATTTTTCGGAGACCACTTTACTATATTCTGAGAGGAATAGCAGGAGACAGGAGGTGTAGAGTTCAATAGAAGACATTTGCTCTACTTGACCAGGTCCCAATTGTAAGGATGCCATAGGACCTTACTAATACAGTAGGCTGGAGGGACAGAGTCATGGTTGTGAGTTGAGATTCAGCTGAAAGGTGATGAACCTTATATAAGCTTTGCACGTGAAAAATCTTGGGAAATTTCAAGTTTTGTCTTTTTGCTTTCCAGCTAGCCCAATCTAGCCTCAGATTTGCTATATAGCAAAGGCTATCCTCCTATTCTTGATTCCCTTAGCTCAGTTGCCCAGGGTCTGGGATGGCTAGTGTGTGTCACCAGCTCAGGGAACGTTTTCCTCTTTTAAAGCAAAGAACTTCATCTGAGGTAAGTACCAGTTCCCAGATCTGATTCTCTCACCTCCTCGTGATGTCATGGCATGAGTGCCACATCCCCAAATAAAAACAAATTAAAAGTTGAGTGAAATTGAGTCACCCAGACATCACCAAATATCTTAATTGAGCATTTTAACTGAAGGGTATAGAAACAGTATTGGCTATGTTATATTTTAACATGCCTGCTTTTATCAATGTTTAGTATATTATTATCCTATTTAACTATTCCCATCATTATTCTCATCATTATTCTCACATAGACCAATATGCAGGCAGAACACCAATGTACATAAAAAATGAGGTTTAGAGAAGTTAAATACGTTGTCTGGAATCACATATAAGATGAGGATTGAAATAAAAGCCTGCTTGATTTGATTCTGCTTGGTGCCATTGGAAAATAAATACAGATCTGGAAGCAAGAATGTAAGAATCCTATGTTGGATTAAACTGCTCTGTGACCTTAGGTTAGTCACTTACCCTCCCTGGACTTTGGTGTTTTGTTAAAGTGATCACACATGAGATGTGATAGTGTTTATTCTAGTAATGATTTTCAATAAAGATACATGTTTAAAATTATTGTTTAGAGGGCTAGGAAGGTGGCTCAGTAAGTAAAGGTGCTTGCTAGAGTCTGATACCTGTAATCCAAGGTATAGATAACCAACTCCCAAATGTTGTCCTCTGACTCCACATACATACCATGGAACATATGCACCTCCAAATAATAAATAAATAAATAGAAATAATAAAAAATTTCTTTAGAGTCTTATACACATGCCATTCTTTTGTAAAGATAATTTTATGTGCATATGTATGTTTATCATTTATTCACCTGTTAATCTATTTATCATTTTATCATCTATTTATTTATAACTTTTTTTGGAAGAATACCCAAGGATTCACTCTGATTATAGGTAAAAATGTTATAGAAAAAAATAATGTTTTTAAAAATCAGAAAATATGACCTTTCTTCATATGTTTCTAGTGGTTGGGAGAACGTCTTTGAAAGGCAGGCTCAGCTGGTCCTGCAGGTTTTGTTTACCTGGTTTGTGGTGGTTGATGAGTTTTTTGTTTTCATTGGTTTTCTTAACACTGGCCTGTGTCTTTCGGAGGACGCCCCACATGGCTCATTCCCTGATCCCTCTTGATCTAGTCGGATCTTCTCAGTTCTTGCTCTGAAGCGGGAAGGTTCTAAAACAAGCAGATTGGTCCCCTTGGGAAATTAATCAGGCAGAGAAGGCAGTTCTGAGTCTAACAGGTACATTAAGGGGAGTTCTGAAGCTTGTCTAGCTTGACAGGAAATTGCCTGGGGGAGTCTAAGAAACCCAGACAGGCCTGGCTCCTACAGACACTGAAGTCTGGAGTTGCTTAGCCTGTTTAATATTGTTAGAACATAGAGAAACTTCAGTGGTAGGAGATGCAATCTGTTCGGAACAGGATTCTGATCATTGCACAGAGAACAGATCAGCTGGACATTGCAAAGTCTCCAGTTTGCTCCTGTTCGTCTTGAAGAACCCGTCATGCTCCTTGATCTCAGTGTTTCTGAAAGCTGAATAGGCCTGAGAAGCATCTGCAGGTATAAGGCTGGAAAGAACACAGCTTCACGGCATGTAGTGTGTCTGCCTCAGGGAGGCAGAAGGAGAATAGAGAGTAGGTGCTATATAGATGTAGGGAAACCGGGTTGCACAGGAGGGATGCTTACTGGTGTTTCCTTCCCTCTGTGCAGTTACTGTTCCCTGTGCTTCATGCTGTGGTCCTTGTCTCCAGTCAGCATTTCACCATCTTTCTCCTTGACCATTGCCACAGATCCTAGACTGTCCAGTAGCCTCTCTCGGGTCCTTCCTAGGTCACTCCAGCCACCTCACCATGGAGTGCCTGCCTTTTCAGATTCCAAGCTGATGACCAGAAACCTCCATAGATTTCAGGATTCAATTTCGATTTCTAAGTGTGATATCAAAATCTCAGTCTCTGATTTTCAGCTTCTCTACTCCCATGAAAGGGATGGGTCTTATTAGTCCAGTGTCCTCTTGGAATGACCACAGGCCTGTCCTCCTGCAGGGAGCTAGAAGACAAAGGGAAGGGCTTTGAGCCAGAATGGAGACTCCTTGTGATCTTACCTCTCCAGTATACAGCTCTCCACTGACAATGGCTCCCAACTTCAAATCTTAAGGCAACCTAAAAATCTAAGATCCTCAACTTCTATACTTTCTCACAGGCAAGAGAATTTCCCACAATCTACATCATAAAAACAAACAATAGAAGTATCAAATACAAATTTTCAAATGACAACACATGTCCCATAAGGCCAACCAGAAGTAACCTGATAGCCCCTTTCCTTTAGAGTCATGGCAGGTAGAAAAAAAAAATCCATGGGTGTTAAGGTTGTATTAACAGGGCACAAATATTGGCTAAAGTGCTTCTGTGCAGGTGAATTAAACTCAGACTCTGTATTATCTTCCTCATACAGACAAGGTTTACTTTCTGCTTGCTTTGGTAACCAGCAGGAGATTTACACTAAGGCAAATCAAATGGTTCCTTTCTGAGTCTCTGAGAAGGGCCCTAGTAACGTGTTACATGGGTCCACACATTTGTGAAGCTGGCATCGTGTGACGTGTTAACTGTTAGTACAGCAGTTCTGGCAGATATCCCTTATGGAAGATATCCATTTTTACTCTGGTTTTCCTTCTATTATACTACTTTGATTTCTTCAGGCAAGACTGAAGTGGGTATTTTGAGGACTCAGCTAAGGGAAAGCTCACTTGAGGATGCATTGAATGAGTCCATTCAGCTAACTCCATGTAACCCAGTCAGTCTTTAGTTCCCCTTCTGTTGCTGTGATAGAACGCTCTGACCCAACAACCGAAGGAGAAGGGTTTATTTTGGCTTAGAGTTCCTGAGGGAACCATGGCAAGGCAGACATGGTGACAGGCATATGAGGCCAGCTTGTCACACTGCATCATCTCAGGAAGCAGAAAGAGAACAGGAAGTGCAAATAAGCTATACAACTTCAAGGTCCACCCTCTAGTGACATACGTCTCCCAGTAAGTCTCTACCTTGAAAAGACTCCATAATCTTCCAAATGATGTCATCAGATAAGAATCAAGTGTTCAACACATGTGCCTATGAGGAATGTTTGAATACAAGCCACAGTTCTCTGTCCTTAGTACCCACAGAGTCATGGCAACCTCAGGATACAAAATTCATTTAGTTCAACTTCAAAAAGTCTTCATAGTTTTAAACAATTCAAATACTATTAAAATGTCCAAAGCCTAAAACTTCTTCTGAGACATGAGGCAATTTCTTAACTATGACATACCTCCTATAAAATAAAAAGACAAAGTATATATTTCTAATATACTATGACACAGAATATACATTCCCATTGCAAAAGGAAGAAATATAAGGACCAAAGCAAGAGTGAGACTAGGGAGAGAAAACACAACATTTTATAGCTCCCTGTTTGGCATCTGGGGATCCTGATGAAATTAGAACAAAGGACCTGGGTGTCTCCTCCATCCCTCCTACATTTTTGGCTGCAACAAACATCTCTCTTTCTCTTGGACTGGTTTCACATTCTGTATCAACCTTTCTTGGTAGACATAGCATGACTCTGGCATCTCTAACATCTTGAGATTACCACCACACCCCATAATTTACCCTCATTGCTTCATGCAGTGATTTTTTTCAGGACATCTTTACAGAAATTCTGCCTCTGCTTTACATTGCCTTCCCTCCATGGCTTTCTGAAACAGTGAGGGAAGAGCCTATGTCCATGGAATCCTAGATCTTTCAAGTCTGTCAAACCAGTGCCAGGTGGATGATGTTGCCAAGATCTGTTTCCAGGTTAGGATGGAGTCTGGCCTCTTGGACCACATGTGCAGAAGCTTCTGTATGCTGATACTGGTGAAAACCTTCCCTGGATAGTTACTTACTATCAATGGGAACCCCATTAGGCTCTCTCCTCCCAGGTTTGGGCATTTGAGGGTTTTCCTATTGCTCTAGGGTTGAGGAGAGGTTTCACTCTAATGGTGCTAGTCTCTTTAAGGACTCCAGTCTTTTTCAGCACATGCTTTGGCTCCAACCTTAAGCTTTTTAATGATCCCTTCATCTCCAAACTGCACATTTTCTTTAGTTTTTTCTATCCCACTTGCCTACCTTTCCCTTGAAGTTCTGCATAAGAGTAACCAATAATAGCTACTCTGCAGATTCAATGTTACACTGTCTCAAAACTTTCATTAACAATTACTTCATTACATTTTTATATTGAAAATAGATTTTTCATGTAATAATTCTGATTATGGTTTTCCTTATATGGATTCCCCCATGATTCTCCCTGCCTTCCCAAATCCATACCTTTTCCTTCTTTCCTTCTCTCTCTCTCTCCCTGTCTGTCTGTCTGTCTGTCTGTCTCTCATTAGAAAACAAACAAGTATTAAAAACAAAAGAATCAAAGAGAAAACACAAGAAAAAAATATACATACACATTGGCACACACTGAAATCTCATAAAGACATTAAATTGAAAACCATAATATATATATATTAACGTATATACATATATGCAAAAGACTTGCAGGTAAAAACCAACCAAGCAACCAAAAACTAAGCACAAAAACATACCCTGACAAAGCATTATGAGACAACAAAATAAAACAAAAGGAAGAAAACCCTCCAAAGTGCCATTGAGTTTGTTCCGCTGGGTCTGGGGGCTGCCCTTAAGTGTGTAGTTTATATACTCAGTGAGACTTGATTGGGGAAAACTACTTTTTCCTTTGTGAGTGGTTATCAACTGGAGGTAGCTTCTGGATTAGGGATTCGGGCATGTGTCCAATTCTACTGTCAGTGCTGGGACCCCAACTGGCTTAGACCTGTGCAGCTCCTGCTCAAGCTGCCACAGTCTCTATGCATTAGTCTTGTATCTAGAAGGCCTTGTTTCCTTGGGGTCTTCCATCTCCACTGCCATTGCACATCTTTTTGCCTCCTTTTCCTCATAGTTCCTCAAGCACTGGGAGGTGAGTTTTGAAGGAGACATTCCATTTAGGATAGAACACTCTCTGCACACTATTAAAGGAGAAAATTTCTCTGATTATGGGCAATCTTTTGAATTTAGACTCATGCAAGTTCTTGGGATACAGGCACAGTACAGTCATATATTTAGAACATAGCCTGAATAACCTCTAGCTCAGTTCCTCCTTAGGTAGACAGTGTTTTGATCTAGGCAATGGAAAGGACAGTGTGACATTGAAAATTCTTCATGGTGGTTTTGAGTCTTCCCTCCTCTAGTTATGAATACTGATATATGTTTGTTTAAATAGTTCTAGGGACTGATACCAAGACCACAAAGGTGCTAGCTGTGTCCTGTACCAACTGAGTGACATTCCCAAAAAGACCAATATAATTTAGTATCTCTCTCTCTCTCTCTCTCTCTCTCTCTCTCTCTCTCTCTCTCTCT
>NW_021604631.1:3069843-3131419 GCF_004785775.1 Grammomys surdaster
TCTCTCTCTCTCTCTCTCTCTCTCTCTCTCTCTCTCTCTCTCTCTCTCTGTGTGTGTGTGTGTGTGTATGTATTGGGGGAGGGACATATGAGCCTGTGTGTGCAGGTATGTTTGCCTATACAAGTGAATATGGGGACCAGAAGTCAACTTTTGATGTTTTTCTCTATCTCTCTCAGACTTGTTTTTTGACAATATCTCTTCCCAGAAGCTGAAAGTGGCTGCTTTGGCATGACTGGATAGTGGGTGAACTTTGGGGACCGACATTTCTCTTCTCTGTAGCTCTAGGATTACAGGTGCATGCCTGGTTTTTATGTGGGTGTTAGGGATCCAAACTCGGGTCCTGGTGCTTGCATGGGAAGCTCTTTATCCGCTGAGCCATTTCCCAGTCTTTCAGTCTTCTTTCTAGTAAATAGCTTCTCTGGGGCACAGAACAATTTTCTACTCTGTTGTGCCTCACTATTTCCTATGTAAAGGGATTGCTTTCTTTTTAATTCTTAGCTATTTGAAGGACACAGAACAAGTTTTACCCTGTTCTATACTGCTTTACAGTGCTTCTAATGTGTTTTTAAAAATAAATACAATATTTTCTTGTATCTTAAACCTGCCAAGAATATATAATATATTTGAAACTTCCTTTGCATATATACAAGCAAATAGAGATGTGCTATTAGGACAGAAAAATAGTTAATAATTAATTCTTTCATACCTTAAAATTACCTGCAGGATGTGGTAAGATGCTATTAAATACATCTGTTCAAATGCAGTGAAATACTTGTTAGGGATATTGTACACACTGTGAAATATATGTTGATTAAAGATTAACATGGGTGACAGACCTAAGAAAGGGACAGCAGCATCGTATCACGTCACAGAAAATCAAGTGCCCTTGGTCTATATGGTTCTCCTCATTGACAACTTAGAATTATTTGGGAGGAAATTCTGTCAATGAGAGATTATCTACATTTTGCTGACATGTGGTTATATCTGTGGTGGAGTGTCTTAAGTTAATTGATATGGGAAGATCTAGTTCATTGTAAGAACAACCATTCTCTAAGCAATGGGTACTGACCTGTCTAAGAGGACAGAATGGAGAAGAACACAATCAATCAATCAATCAGTCAGTCAGGTGGGCAGGCAGGCAAGTATGTAAGCAATCAGGCAGGTAAGCATGCAAGCAAGCATGCAGGCAGGCAAACATGCATTTGTTTTGTAGAGTAAAAAATTATACATAGATTCTTTAAGGACATAGAAGATTTATTCAGGAATAAGAAAATAGAAAATATTTACCCCTAGCAGACTGCAGACAGAACGGAGCCACAAAGTGTAGGTTAGCCCTCTGTGTTCCAGGAACAGGCTGACCACAAAGTAGATGGTTGAATAAGATTGAGCTCTTGTGAAAGATCTGAACAGGATGTTTCCCACACGACTGATTCTTGAACCCTGTCACAGGGCAGGTACTTTCCACTGGTACTTTCTGCTAGAATTTCCCCAGCAACACCCCTTACCCCCCTGGTTTGCGGTTTTTCCCCTATAAAAAGCCCCTCAGCCAGCCAGTCTTTGTCAATTCAGCACCTGCGTGAGCAAACGAATTGACAGTTAGCCTGGCTAACTCTCCTGAATAAAAGCCTCTGCTGATTGCATCCAGATTCGGTGTCTTGCGAATTTGTGGGTGGCCTAGACTTCCTGAGACTTGAGTGAGGGTCTTCAGTTTCTCTCTGTTCTAAACTGTGGATGTAGTATAGACAGCTGTTCCTGAATTGGCTTCCCAACAGTGATGAACTATAATCTGAAATGGTAAGCATAAAGAAATACCTTTCAATCCCAATTTGCTTGTTCTCAGAGTATTTTATCATAACAATAAGAATTTGATTTGAACAGCATGGTAGCTAGAGAGGGCTGGTCCAGGGCAGT
Source organism: Grammomys surdaster (assembly GCF_004785775.1). Lineage (NCBI taxonomy): Eukaryota > Metazoa > Chordata > Mammalia > Rodentia > Muridae > Grammomys > Grammomys surdaster. The sequence continues at coordinate 3,071,755 of NW_021604631.1, forward strand.
TTTGTGGTTACCTGCTAGTAGCAGACAGGAAGGAGAGAGTTTAGGCCAAGAGGTAGGGTCAGCATATAATCCTCAGGATGGCCTACATTAGCTGGCTATTCCTTCTGTCCCAAAGATGCCACCAGTTGGGGACCAAGTGTTCAAGTCTATGGGAAAGAATTCATAGCAGAGTTGAATAGAAAGAATCAGAACATTGTAATAGCACTCTTGTGAGTTTGGAGGGCAGGTAGTAGTTCAGTCAGTACTTACTGGTTATAACTTTAGTTGTGCTGGTTGAGAGTCAAGATACCTCACAGCAGGGGTAGCATGGACCCTACCTGAGCAGGGTGGACACTAAGACAGAAGAGTAATGTCTAGAGTCAGACTTAGAACATGTAAAGCACTTAGTTAATTTGCTGTACATTTTCTGCTCTTCTATTTCTTTTCCCCCTTTCATCTTCATTTAATAAAAGTCATAGGCTTTTAGATGTTGGTAAGACAAATGTAGTCAATTTAATTAGTTGGGTGAATTAAAATGAATATCTTTAGAGGCTATTAAAATTTAAACAATTTAGCATATTCTTCTAATGAATTTTTCCTATTATGAATGTTATTAAGTAATTATATCTATGCTAATTGTTAGTCTGGGAGATGATTTATATGTATCTTAGTTAGGGTTTCTAGTGCTGTGATAAAACACCAAGATAATAAGCAACTTGATGAAGAGAGGGCTTACTTCACTTCCCTTTCCATATCACAGTCCAGCGTTGAAGGAAACCAGGGGAGGAACTCAAGCAGGGCAGGAACCGGACAGGAGCTGATACAGAGGCCATGGAGGGGTGCTGCTTGATCCCCATGGCTTGCTCAGTCTGTTTTCTCATAGAACCCAGGACTGCCAGCCCAGGGGTGGCACCACACACAGTAAGCTTGGCCATCCCACATCAATCAACTACTCCACAGGCTTTCCCACAGACCAATCTAATGGGGGCATTTTTCTCAACTGATGTTTCCTCTTCCAAAATGACACTAGCTTGTTGAGATGCTACCTGGCAGGAATCTGACATTGGCCAAGGACAAGGAAAAGGGCTGCAGGCAGGAATCTGACATTAGGCTAGGACAAATAAGCAATTTCAGGCAGGAATCTAAATCCTAGGCCAGAACAAGGATATAGGCTTCAGACATGAAAACGACTTTGGGCTAGGACAGGGAAGTAGGCTCAGATATTTTGGTCATCCTGATAAGCCCTTAGAAATAGTGATCACAGGACTTTGTTTATTGCCTTGCTTGTTCTTTGACTATCAGTGTTTATTGTCTTATTGTCTTGCTTGTTCCTTGGCTATTTGCATCTATTCTATTGCTAGTTCCTCTACCTAGAATTGACCTTAAAACTTTCATGAAATTAAAATGGTATAAAATCAAAAAGGAGGAGGAGGGATGGGATAGGGGTTTTTTTGGTGGGGGGAATGGGAAAAGGGGATAACATCTGAAATGTAAATAAATAAAATATCCAATAAAAAAAGAAAAGAGTTTCTGTAATAGACATAGCATCTTTCTGTTGTTATACATAAGCAAATAAAACAAAGGACTTGTATTGATTAAAAAAAAGATGATGTAAAACTATGCAGCACAACATAATCTAACTTTTCAAAGGTTAGTTTTAGGCATAGTTAAATCCTTTTATTTATTTTCGTGTTTTCCTATGCATATTTTTTTTTTACCTCTTACAACCACATACATCTCAAAATTAGAACCTGAAATAATTTAGTGAAATAGGAACATGCTCTATTGTTCTGCTCAGACTTGCATTATAATCACATCTCAGTGCTCAGTCCAAGAGCAGAACTAAACAACTGCTTTCTGCATGACCATATTCCTTGTGTCGATGTACAGCAACCACTCACATGTCATATACACTCTACATTTTATCAAGAGTTGTTCTCTACAGAATATAACGACAGGGAGTGTGCCTTGACACTTGCACGTGCCTTAGCACAGCGGCTTCCCAGATAGCTACATTGGAGCCACCCGACGTGGTTATTAAAAAGCCCTGCCTGGAGCCCTGGCTTAGGTGGTCTAATTTAGATGTTTTAAAGTGAGTCCCCCCATTTTTTTGTAAGCTCACCTAGATAATTTTTCTGAACAATTGGATTTGAAAAATCACTGGCCCACAGCATGAAATACTGCCTTGCATTTAGCAAGTGTTTGAGTATGTATGGTTCTTTTTTTTATTTATTCCCGGGCGCTCCTCCTTTCCTACCTGTCTTGCATCACAAAGGAGAGCCGCATAAACTGGACCAAATGTGTTTGTTTTTTTTCTCTTCCTGGCTTCGCCATGCTTCACCAACTACCTGACAGAATCCAATTCAGATGCATTCTCTTTTGTTTCATGGTGCATAATGACAGCCCTATAACTAGGACTCTCTATTGCCCTTTCAAAGCTACTCGGTAAATCAAAGAGTATTTTTTTTAAAGAAATACATTAGTATTTCAAGGCACAAAGTGACCCTGTGGATTGTTGCTGCGCAGGTTACATGTGCCTGAAAAGACTGATGTGTGGCAACTGTCTACTTCCCATTGAGTCTATCAAAACAGCATCCTTCATCCCAGGCTGCTGCTATTTTCAGATTTTTGCCTTTTAAAAGTGTAGTCTAAGTGATGTGTTTGTTCCAGAAGGCCCTCAGCTCGCTGACTGCTTGGTGCTGTCTGGCATTCTCCACACGTCCCTTCACAGTAGCTGTCCTCCAGGTTATACGGCAGCCGCCATCTATTCTCTGTACGTGGCCAATGAAGGGGAACGGTGACAGAGCACTGCAATTGTCAGGCAGATGCGGCAGCATCGACTTGTTCAGACTCATTCTCATATTTTTCTCCGACTGACTGTTTTGCAACGTGACGTCCAATAAACACTGTGACAAGAGAGGGAGCTTTTCCACTAGCCGCGGTTAGCTTTCTAAAGCTGTGTAGAAACACGTTCCCAGCTGACGCTTCACAGGGCAGGAGTAGGTCCACTGGTGGTCAGGAGTTAAAAAGAAAAGAGAAAGGAATTGATAGAGGATAGGTGGGAAAAAAGGTGGGAGATGAGTTTATAATCAAAATACATTGTATGAAATTCTAAAAGAATTAATAAAATATTTTAAAAATAACTAAGAGACAAAAGAGATACCTGGAGGAGAATAATGATGTGTGATTGGGGTTATAGAGAAGGAATAACAGGAAATGAGCAGCCCAGGGAACGTCTCTTCCTAGGATTTATAACAAGGGCCAATTCACTAAGAACATCTACAGTCTGAATTAATACGCACATTGGGTCTAATCTGCCCTTTGAATATTGGGAATGCAACTCCAGAACATCACCTCCACTATCATTTTTTAAAATGTCATGTGTAACTCCAGCTACAATTGTCCCCTCCCCAATTTGGTCTAATAAACAGATTTTTTTGTTGTTATTTTTGTGGTTGTTGTTTGAAAGATTTTATTTTTCAGACGGATCACATGTAGCCTAGGCCGGTCTCAAACTCATGATTCTACCTCAGCCTCCTAAGAATGGAAGTTGCAGGCGTGTGGCACCTTGCCTGGCTGTAAATTTGTATTTTATATGCACTCGTTTCTTGCCTTCAGGAAGAATTTACCAGATGCTTAATTACTAATCAGAAAATGTTTCTGTTTTCTTGTTAACTTAAGAGTTTAGGTTAGCTAATACTGACACTCCCCATAGGGCCCCAAAACCACATAAATGGCCCTCTGGGTCGCCATGAACAGCTCCGTAGCTTGAGACAACTGGTCTCCAGGATGTTGCTTCTCTTGCTAAGCACTTAGTTTGTCCTCTTCAACCCCAGGGATACCTATCCTGTCTCATCATCCCAACAGAGTCTTAAGCCATGGGATCCTATTTTCTACTTTCCAGCTATTGAAGTGGATCCTTGCTTTCTTCTTTCTTTTCAGCCTGGGTAGCTGGCACCTCTTTTCAGTCTGAATTGCGAGTGAAAACTGTTGATTGTGTGTAGAGGTTTTCTCTGGTAGGCTGGCAAGCCCATCTGAATTTGTATTCTTAGATCTTTAATTTTTTTTGTTACCTTTATTTATTTTGCATATGTGTTCCTGTGCAACATGGCATATCTACAGTAGTTAGAGGACAACTTCTGTGGTCACTTCTTTTTCTGTTAGGTGGGCTCCAGGCATTGAACTCCGGCTGTCAGGGTTGACAGCCAGTGGCTTTACTTGTTGAATCATATCTGTGGCCCTGGTTTTCCCCTTTCTTTCATTTTGAAAATTAGGTTTGTTTACTTGTAGCTTCTATTTCCATTTTTTAAAAAATAACTTATATAGAAAAATTAAAGGCCATTGCATTGGTTTGCAAAGTGTTTCACAACCACTTGAAATTAACTGCTTCTGTCAGGGTCAAGAACAGGACTTTCAGGGCACACCCAGCCCAGGATGACAATGTTATGGTGAAGACTGCATAATGTTGGAAGCTTCCTACCTGACACGTTATTCTGACATAGACTTCAGGTCTGCTGATAGATTCCTGAGCAGAGTTATATGATCTTGCTTACGCTAACTTGCCTGTGTGTAACAGAGGCTGAGTTTCCATCAGTCTGTAAGCAACTGCTTCTTCTCAGATGCCCTTCTGCTGAGCCTTGAGATTCTAGACCAGAATCAGGAGCTCATAGAATCAGGGATGCAGTGTGATCCTTCTCACAGTTCCTGGCAGGCACTGGGTCATGGTTTGAGGAAGGAACTGGAGCTACAGTAATCGTAGACACGGTGGGCTGCACTCCATGGGAAAAGTCTTGTGTGTTCTTATAAGTGGTGTTTATTCCAAAGTCATTATTCCAATGACCTGTATTATGTATTTATTTACTTATGCTAAAAATGAAGGACTTAAAAGAAAAATGAAGGATTCTATAAGTGTGGGTTTTTTCTTTAAGTTAAATTATTGTCTTCAGATTGTTTTCTCTACACTTCCTGCTTGATATCTTTTGCCATGGATAGATCTATTTTATTTTATATTATTTTAAATTAAAAGCACACCATTTTTTCATACAGTATATTTGGTTTCCCCTTCCTAATCTCCTTTCTACCCTTTCGACTTTGTGCCTTCTTTCTCTCTCTTTAGAGAGCAAACAGGCAAACCAGAATAAAATAAAGCAAGCAAGCAAACAAAGAACAACAAATAAAAGCATGAGAAACTCATAAACACACAGAGACTCCTACGATTTTATATCATTCTCTCCTTCTCTCTCCATGTTCTGGGCCTATCTGTAATCTTACTATTCCTTTACAAATCGCTTCTTACACTTTAATTATAATTGTTACATATAATTATAATTGTTCATATATGAATGAATATAATTCATATATGAAATTTATAAACATAACCTGCTGAGATCCTTTTGCATTGTTCATACGTGTTTTGGCCAATCTCTTAGGATTGGCTGGTCCATCAGGGGTCCCTGGAGAAGAATGATTCTCCTTCTCCCAGAAACCACAGACTGCCTGGAATTCTTCTAGAGGCAAATCCCTGTGAGAATTCCACCATCCATGCTGGCATGTCTATTGGTGTTATTTACTTTTTAGGTCTTGTTTAGGGTACCATATTGTTGAGGTTTCTTGGGTATATCTTCACTGTCATATATAGAAGATACTGTTTTATAGCAAATGTCTCATCCTGGTCTTCTGGCTCTTACAATCTTTCTGTCCCCTCTTCTGTGATATTCCTGGAGCCTTAGTGTATTGTAGATGTACCAACTGGGGCTGGTCATCCTACAGGTAGTTGTTCTCTGCATTTTGACCACTTGGACCTCCTGGTTCAGAGGACCAAGACCTCTGTCCATATTCAGTTGTCAAACACAGAGTACAGAGAATATGCCTGTACTAATGTGTACCACGAATCTATGAACTTTAAGAGGAATATTTGCATAGACTTTCTATGTTGGACCTAGAGGAGCTCAGGGTAAGGCAGAATGGAGTTGTGAATTCTGTAGTGGTCTCTCTAGCTGTGGCAAAAAGAATCTTTCTTGGTTAGAGGTGAGAACAACACTCATCTGTGAGGAGAAGCATGAGTACTTAAAGAATGCAGTTAGAAATTATGCTGGTTTGGTGAGGTGGCTGTGCTTGGTTCTTTCCTACAGTCTCTGGTCTCATCAGACACCAAAAGTGGGGCTAGGTTTATTGTACCAAGCATGAATTGTTTCCTGTTGAGCAGGCTTTAAGTATTGCTGCTTACTCCCAGGATGTGAGTGCCACAATTTTACCTTTCAGGATATCTTGCCATCTGATAGGCTCATTGGTAACTTTTTCTCCAATGACAGCTTGCATGACACCTATTTTATGTCATAATCTGCCTCAGTTACTCTCCAGGTCTGGCCCATGGTCACCATTCTGCCCCTAACAGTAAAGACTCTTCATATGGATTTATGCTTTTATCTCTTCCTCTATGTATGATCTGATCCATAAACTTACAGTGTTAAGAGATGCTGTGATGTCCATATGCTGTTTTCTGTAAATGCAGGGATTAAGGCAGTATTTGAGTAGGGCCTGACAGTTGTTCAGGCAAGAGGTGCTTTGACAGACATCAAGATAGCAAGCTCTAAAGAAGTCAAGATGTCCTAAGGAAAGAAGGACTGAGGAAGCTCAGCCAGACCACAGTCTACAGGGACAGACTACGCGGGAACCTGGGATACATACTTGCATAAGATAACCTGACAGAGCTCCACAAAGACCTCCTGGTTCAGAGGACCAAAACTCAGACCCCACTGGCAAACATACAGCCCAGAGAATATACATGCAGTACATATCATGAATCTATGAATTTTAAAAGGGATATTTGCATAGACTGTCAGTGCTGGATGCAGAGGAGGTCAGGGTGAGACAGAATGGAGTTGCAAATGGAGAATTCAGAAGAGAAAGTGAGCTGATGGATAGCTGGGCAGCTCCTGACACCATCACTGGCAGTGATTCCTCTGGACCTGGTAAACTGCTTGTGTTTGCTTATTCTAATCATCCTTTAACCTTTTAACTTATTGGTTAATAGCATCTAAAGCATCTACCTTTATGCATTTAAAATTTATATGAAAAACAAAACTCTTTGGGGTGTTTTACTATCTAATGTTCTCTGAATCTTTTTACTTCCTTCAGTTTGTCCTAGACCAGATGTAAATCCGACTTTGGTGCCATCTTCGTAGGTACTTGGTTGACGTTTTGCTGTCATTATCCCATAAATACAAAGGACAGATGGGCTTGCTTCAAGAAGGGCTTACAGAGCCAGTGTTTTCTCCTCTGGCTTCTTGCTACTTCTGGAGACAGCTGTGTTACTTTCGGATGAGCAGATTTAACTGGGGTAGATGAAATACTAAGAAATTATTTCAGGTTCAAAGTTCGTATTTTTACTGGTGGATTGAGGACCTATGCTATAGAAGGCAGAGGTAAGGCAGTGTTCCCATTACTTCATGTCCTGGGTCAAGGCTACTCAGAAAAGTCTTCCTTTGCTAGCTTGGTTCATTTTCCCATAGGGGTCAAGGAATAACATTCACTTGGTTCCTCTCAGTGATGGTGAAAAAGGGGTTTCAAACAGCATAAACCAGAGTTCTGGGATGGGGAAATCTCAGGAGTGCAGATTAAGCTGGTAAATTATCAATTGTGTGAGTCTCCAGGACAAAAGCCCATTATTTACGTGCTGGTCTGCTGTACAGAAATATATGGATTTGTATTAGGATGTTATGACTAGTCAGAAACACAGACAGAGAGATGCTTCATTTCACAAGTGACTCTTGATGGGGTAGGTATTAAAGTCCTGGCTGGTAATAGGTAGCCATGACAGCAATGGGACGTAAAAAAAAAATAGGATTATGGCCCCTAGAGAAAAGACTAGGTTCTTCTGTTTTAGAAATGATTGTATAGTTTTGAGACACTGATTAGTTCATTCCCTGATTTCCCTGTCATCACTGCTTTGTCCTTCTTCAGGCTCTGCGTCATTGACTCTCCTGCCTCTCATTAGACTGTCTTTAGTTATTCTCTTGGGCTTTGAAGGGTACGATGAGCTCAGAGATGTCCTACCCAGAGTGGTTACTGTGCCTGTATGGTTATCCCCTCCCCGCTCTGTGTGTGTGTGTGTGTGTGTGTGTGTGTGTGTGTGTGTGATGGATTAAACTAAGCTGACCAAGTAAATCTGAATATGAACCACTATGCCTTAGCTCTTTACATGGGTACTGGGGATTAATCCTCGTGCTTGTGAGGCAAGCATTTTATCAATTCAGCCATTTTTCTTCATCTCCTTTACTGTTCCTCTGAACCTGACTCCTTTCATAGGAGTCCTAACCCACTGTTCATGTCCTTGACCAACAAGGTTTCTAGAAAAGTAGACTCCTGTTTTCTCCTTTTCTTTGCTCTCTGTGCCCCACAGCTATCCCTGCAACCGAAGGCAGCCAACCCAAACCCTTTGTAATTTCTCCCTTCAGTGGCTCACAGTATATGTCCCTCTCGGCTTGGCAGGAACTCCATGTTAAGAATTTTGTGCTTAATATTTATTACATCATATTTTATTATGTTAATCCTAAAATACTTACTGTCCTTATTTTGTGTCAATCAGATATATAGCTATTTTATACAGACTATGAAGATGGTCTAAATGAACTTAGAATTGGCTTGAGATGGAAGAGGGAGAGAATGTTTAATTAAAGAAGGGAACCTCTCACTTCTCACCCCCGATGCATCAAGACTAACAAGGTAATTTACTCACGCCCCCTCCCAAATATAATTAATAATAACAAACATATATCAGCTTTTCAAACCCTCTCGGAAGCCATCCAGTTACTTAGATGAGAGCCCTGGGGTCTGAAGTTTTAATTTGCCAAGGGATTATAAACAACACTGTGTAGATATTTATCATCTTATGGCTAGGGAGAAATTCAGCGTATGGAACAGGTTGGAGAGTAGGAGAAAGTGTAAAGGCAGAGTAAGAACAAAAGATTTTGCTGTGATTTTGTTTGGTAAAGTATCTTTTGAACAAAGACTCCCTCAAAGAAACAGGAACAAAATGTAATCAGCTTGAGAGCTCTGAGGATAGCATTGTGCCATATGGATCAAAAGGAAGCCTATGTTTGATCCCTTTTCTCAGGTGGGCAGTGGGATTTAGGGGAAAGTCTGCAGTTCTAAGATACCGAGAAGAAGCTTTGAAGACAATGAAAAGATGTAAGGCAGGATTTGATTAAAAATAGTTACCCAGGGACATGGTGTAATGGCTTGGTGTACTGGGCTGCTTCTGGGTCCTGTGTGCAGTCTGGGATGCTGCTGCTGCACCAGTCACGTCACCAGCTCTGAAATTAATCTTCTGGAATGGAGCTGGTGTATAAGTTATGAGGCAGCTTCGTGCTTTTAGGGAAAGCAGGACCATCCATGTGGCACTGCTGGCTGCAACCCTAAGAGTTAAGGTGTTTTCCTTGTTATAACTGATAAATAAAAAATAAAAGCTAATCAAAGTGAATGGTGAAGTGTTCTGGTGTCATCTGTTGTCAGGTACCACAGCATGAATAATGAATGCCTCTTCCCACTTTTAAGTGGAATCTAAAACCCAGGAAACTCAGGAACTCATATAAACCCAGCAGAAAGCTGTGTTTCCAATTTATTCAACTACTCTCTATTTTCTCTTTGAGTTTTAGCCATAAGGAACTAACTACTAATTGTTTTCCAGAGTGCTTTATGGACTGAAATGATGCAGGTGACAATGATTCTCTGAAGATGCAGAGTTAAGCCAAGGTTACTGTGTTAGTTAAACTGAGCTGCTGCTCCAAACTATCAAAAAAAAAAAAAATGCTTACAGGAAAGAAGGAATTCCCTCAGCTCACAATTTCACAATGTCATCTGGCCCCGAGATGAGGCAGGATACAGTGGCCAGAGGAGCATCAGCAGCAGCTGTTTATCTCATGGAGATGTCTATCTCCATCTGACTGGAGCAAAATATACATCCTTCGTGACTTACTTCCTCCAGCTAAGCCTCACTCCCCAAAGGTTGCAAAACCTCTTAAATAGCATCTTCCAGATGGAACCAAGAATTGAACACAGGAGCCTGTGTGGGGGATTTCATGTTCAAATTGTAACCAATGCATAGGAGCCCTCTAGGCCCAGATGAGGCTTAATGCACTGCAATCAGCAAACAGTTTCTTGATTAAAGGCATCTCAAGGAGAGCAAGACATTTCCTTGAACATATTTTAGGTAAGATTGTCATACTGGTGCTGAATTATGTGAAGGCAGATTTTTGGGTAGGTTCTACTTATATTCTTGCATTTGGCATCCAATTCTGTTAGGGGTGCTGGGCATTTCTTATTGCTTTTTCAAAGAGCTAGTCTGAAATTCCTTAAAAAGATATGCAGAAAGAATTTGGTGACCGTTGTTCCCTATCCCAGGGCTATACATATAAGATTTCATTTACTTTCTATTCAACATATGAATTTTATAAAGAAAAAAGTAGGTTTGTTTTCTATTTGATCCTAGTAATGTGTGAATTATGGTCTAGATAAAATTATTCAATTTTTATCCAGCTGAATGTGGATTAGCTGGTATTTCTGACACTGTGTCTGCTAGTCTTCAAGAATTTTAATAGGAGCCTATCTGCAGAAAAATCTAAGAAACTGTGACTGGTTATAATAATATTAATCAAGATTGTATTAATAGCAGCCATTATATGGATCTTTGGACTTGAAAACTGTTAAGTAACGTGGAATGTTTTCTTCAAGGACAAAATAAAGGAAAGATAGATTATACCTCAAGGATGCTTTGGTCATCATTTCTCCCTGTCTTACTCAAACAGGAAAATAAGGTTCATGATGGATGGTTGTCAGGCTATGACTGTCTCTTTTTTTTTTATTGGAAACAGAAGAAGGCCCAGTTGGCACTGATTGATGTGTGTTGTGACATGAGTTGGCATGCTGTAATAGTGATCACTGATGGGAATGGAGTGTGGCCTTACACAGTCTTCCCTGGAACAGGGACATTCATTTCTACTGGGGGATACTTTCTTCCTTTTGATACATGTCTTATTATGCAAGTCATTTTAGCTACATCAACAAGTCCCCTTTCTTTTCTGTAGATGGAGGTGAGAAGGAAATGAACGTCTGTGTTGGATGGTTTGGAAGTTTACTTGCTTGGAGGAAAGGTGTTTAAAACAGAAGATGTCTCCCAGGCCCAGAGTCTAGGATCTCCGATTAGATTAACCAGTCTGCTTTGCAGTACCAAGAGCCATTTTTCTCTGTAAATTTTGAATGACAAGTAGAGGACTGCTAGAGTCTTGGATTCTGTTACCCATCTGAATGTATTCTTCTGTTCCACAGCTATGATGAAATACTTTATTCTAAGTGATTTATAAAGAGAAGAGGTATATTTGTTTTCTATTTTAGAGGCTAAAACTTCAAGATGCATCAACAACATTGCTTCTACCTCTGGTAAGAGCCTTTTGGTAGTGTTACACTGGCAATAGCATGTACAGAATTAATCAGTTGTTCAAGTCAGAGCACAGAAAAGAATAGTTGTGTTCTTCTATAGCACCTATCTGGGATCCAATGAGAATTTGATCCTTTCTGAAAGTTAAGGTTCCTAATGACCTGACTGTCTTCCTCCAGTCTCTACCTGTCAATAATTCTATCATCTTCAACACTGCATTGTTTCACTGGGGACCAGACAACCAATGCATATACTATTGGCAGACATCTCCAAATCACATCCAAATCACAGCATTGTGGTATCATTGAAATGGCACCAAGGCCACTTTTCCATTACCGTCCCTCTGGGTTTTGGGGATCACAGCTGACTGCTTCTAAGGTTCAAGTCTCATTGCCTATGCATAGCCAATATGACTTTATCTTCAAGTTAGGGACAAGTAGTTGTTGAGCTAAAGATACACTTGTCACCTGTGGAATTCACAGCAGTTGGAAACTTTATATTATATAAAGACATTTTGAGTCTTTGCTGAGAATATCCTATGCTTTTCAGAGGTTCTGTGTGCCCACAGAATGGCATCAAAGCAGCACCAGCTGCTTTCTGTTTATGCTATTGCCTTTGCCAGGTTACTTTTTATTGCCATATATACTAAATTGTGGCAGTGAGCTAAAATAGAATTACAGCATTATTTTAATTACAGCCATTTTAATTGCTCATCAATGCAACAATGAAAAATGGAAGGAGTACCACAAGGTTGCTGAGCTGTCATTTCTTTTAATAGCTCTTTGCGAGTGTAGCTTGTACCACCGGGTAGTTATTACAATCACTTCTTGCAGGTGGGTTGCTCATCTTTCTTTCTAACAACTATAAGTACTAAAAGGAGGGTGGTAGGTCATAAACATAGGAACCTATATTCTTAATCTAAGAGTTCTACCCCATCTCTTCTCTTTTCACCCCTGGATTATTTTAGGATTTTTCCCCCTGCCATTACTTCATTTCTTCTTATGGTAGAGGAGAGACCAGATATAACAAAGGAAGTATGCAAGTTGTTTTTACCTAAGAGTCAGAGCCAAGTTAAGAACAAGGTGGAATCCTTAGGTATGACTTCCCATGTTTTCCAAGTGCTGCACAGAAAGTGGGCTGTGGTTGGCAGTATGGTGTTATTAGAACTTCTCCCAGTCAGCAGAGTTATTCCAAGCATAGAAGGCTTGTGATAAGTAGAAAGATCTTTAGATCCTTTTATTAACCCATTGATTGTATCAGGGCCGTAGACTTCAAGCAAAGATTTAGCTCTTATCATTTTGGTTATGAATGTAATCACGAATATGTACCGTAAGTTTTCCATTATGAAATTGGCTTTTGTATCTATTGAATAATGTTTAGATATAATTAACTTTATAAATATAACTTTAAAAATTGGATACATAATACAAATCATGTTATGGAACCTTTCCCAATATACAACCTTTGATAATTCCAAAATAGAGACAAATATTTATCCTTAGTAGCTAGCTTTCTTCAAGTTAAGAAGTTGTTTAAATATCTTGATATTGTTTGACCATAGAAAAGCTAATCCATTTTGATGAAATTCACTCAGCCCATACTTGAATCCATTTGTAAATGTTCTTGAATAATCAGCTGGTCAACCTGTTTAGATCAATCAATTCTCTAAAGTCTACAAAATGATAGCTCATGAACAAATCTAGGTTATGTTGGGCCTGCCATTTTTAAGGTGTCTGGAAATTTCTTTAATAAAGAGAATATTGTGCATGGTTATGCATAAAATGATTGTTTGAAATGAGAAATCAAAACTTATGCAATTAATTAAGTAGATACAAAATCATCATAAACCTTAAAAAATAACAGTTCTTATTAGTTTCTTGATGGAGTACTATAATTACTGCATTTTTAGTCACACTCTCTTTGTATATTCAAATGAAAATCATTTTAATTCATAATTTTATATAATGATAATAGACAATAATCTTTTATCTCTCATGATTGATTCAAAGTTTATTTGATCATTTGGAAACATTTATTTGATTTTATCCACCTCTTTATTTGTAAGGCCATGCAAATGTTTAGCACTTTTTGTCAAAACATAGAAAATATTAAACTTTGCTTTATATGTAAATTAGAAATATTTTAAGAAAATTTTTTTAGTATGTTTTAATCTGAACATCTATGCTCCAAATTAAAGGGCACCCACATTCATAAGAGAATCTTTACTAAAGCTCAAAACACACATTGAACCCCACACAATAATAGTGGGAGACTTCAACACCCCACTCTCACCAATAGACAGGTCATTGAAACAGAAACTAAACAGAGACACAGTGAAACTAATAAAAGTTATGAACCAAATGGATTTAACAATATCTACAGAACATTTCACCCTAAAACAAAAGAATACATCTTCTCAGCACCTCATGGTACCTTCTCCAAAATTGACCACACAATTGGTCACAAAACAACCTTTGGGGCTGGAGAGATGGCTCAGTGATTAAGAACACAGACTGCTCTTCCAGAGGTCCTGAGTTCAATTACTAGCAACCACATGGTGGCCCATAACCATCTGTAATGGGGTCTGATGCCCTTTTCTTGTGTGTCTGAAGAAAGTAATGGTGGTGTATCCATATGCATAAAATAAATAAATAAATCTTTTTAAAAAAAGCAACCCTCAATCAATACAAGAAGATTGAAATAACCCTATACATCCTACAGATCACCATGGCCTAAGGCTGATCTTCAATAACAGCAAAAACAACAGAAAGCCCACATACATGTGGAAACAGAACAACTCTCTACTCAATGATAACTTGGTCAGGGAAGAAATAAAGAAAGAAATTAAAGACTTTTTAGAATTTAATGAAAATCTTGACACATACCCAAACTTATGACATAATGAAAGCAGTGCTAAGAGGAAAATTCATAGCACTAAGTGCCCTGGTATAGAAACTGGAGAGAACTTACACTACTAACAACAGCACACTTGAGAGCTCTAGAACAAAAAGAAGCAAACTCACCCAAGAGGAGTAGATGGCAGACAACTGCCAAACTCAGGGCTGAAATCAACCAAATAAAAACAAAGAGAACAATACGAAGAATCAACAAAACCAAAAGCTGGTTCTTTGAGAGATCAACAAGATAGATAAGCCCCCTAGCCAAACTAACTAAAGGGCCCAGAGGCAGTATCCAAATTAACAAAATCAGAAATGAAAAGAGAGACATAACAACAGAAATGGAGGAAATTCAAAACATCATCAGATCCTACTACAAAAGCCTATACTCAACAAAACTGGAAAATCTAGATGAAATGGAAAATTTTCTAGACAGATGCCACATACTGAAGTTAAATCAAGAGCAAGTAAACTAGCTAAAGAGGCCCATATCACACAAGGAAATAGGAGAAGTTATTCAAAACCTCCCAACCAAAAAAAGCCCAGGGCCAGACGGATTTAGTGCAGAATTCTACCATACCTTCAAAGAAGACTTGATACCAATATTCCTCAAACCATTCCATAAAATAGAAACAGAAGGAACACTACCTAACTCATTCTATGAGCCACAATTACTCTGATACCTAAACCACACAAGGACCCAACCAAAAAAGAGAACTTCAGACCAATCTCGCTTACGAATATTGATGCAAAAATACTCAATAAAATTCTTGCAAACTGAATCCAAGAACACATCAAAACCATCATTCACCATCATCAAGTAGGCTTCATCCCAGGGATGCAAAGTTGATTCAATATACAAAAACCCATTAATGTAATCCACTAACTATATAAACAAACTCAAAGAAAAAAAGTCACATGATTATCTCCTTGGATGCAGAAAAAGCATTTGACAAAGTACAACACCCCTTCATGTTAAAAGTATTGGAGGGATCAGGAGTTCAAGGCCCATACCCAAACATAATCAAATCAATTTACTGCAAACCGACTGCCAATATCAAATTAAATGGAGACATACTTGAAGCAATCCCACTAAAATTGAGGACAAGACAAGGATGCCCATGCTCCCCATATCTATTCACTATAGCACTCGAAGTTCTAGCTAGAGCAATCAGACAACAAAAAGACATCAAGGGGATACAAACTGGCAAAGAAAAAATAAAGATATCACTATTTGCAGATGATAGGATAGAATACATAAGCAACCCCAAAAATTCTACCAGAGAACTTCTCCAGCTGATAAACAACTTCAGCAAAGTGGCTGGATATAAAATTAACTCAAATAAATCAGTAGACTTCCTTTATACAAATGATAAACGGGCTGAGAAAAAAATTAGGAAAATAACTCCCTTCACAACAACCACAAAGAATATAAAATAACTTTGAGTAACTCAAACCAAACAAGTGAAAGACCTGTCTGACAATAACTTCAAGTCTCTCAAGAAAGAAATCAAAGATCTCAAAAATGGAGAGATCGCCCATGCTCATGGATTGGCAGAATTAATATTGTAAATAATATAGTAAAAATGACCATTCTACCAAAGGCAGTCTACAGACTCAATGCAGTCCCCATCAAAATCCCAACACAATTCCTCAAAGATATGGAAAGAGCAATTCTCAAATTCATCTGGAAAGGCAAAAAACCCAGAATAGGGAAAACAATTCTTAACAATAAAAGAATGACTGAGGAAATCACAATCCCTGACCTCAAGCTTTACAACAGAGCAATGGTGATAAAAACTGCATGGTATTTGTACAGAAACAGACATGTTGATCAATGGAATAGAACACTTATGGACACTTGATATTTGACAAAGACACCAAAATGATACAATGGAAAAAGAAAGCATCTTCAATAAATGGTGCTGGTCTAACTGGCTGTCTGTATGTAGAAAAATGAAAATAGATTCATATTTGTCACCTTGCACAAAGCTCAAGTCCAAGTGGATCAAAACCTCAACATAAAACCAGATACATTGAATCTAATAGAAGAGAAAGTGGGAAAAAGCCTTGAACTCATTGGCGCAGGGGAAAATTTCCTAAACAAAACTCCAATGGCTCATGCTCTAAGATTAAAAATTGATAAATGGGACTTCATGAAACTGGAAAACTTCTGTAAGGCAAAGGATATAGTCAATAAGACAAATAGGAAACCTACAGATTGAGAAAAATATCTTTACTAACCCCACATCTGATAGAGGGCTAATATCCAAAATATATAAAGAACTCAAAAAGTTAACTACCAAAAATCCAAACAGCCCAATCAAAAAATAGGGTATAGAACTAAATTGAGAATTCACAACAGAGGAATCTCAAATGGTTGAGAAGTACCTAAAGAAATGTTCAAACTCCTTAGTGATCAGAGAAATGCAAATCAAAATGACCCTGAGATTCCACCTTACACCAATCAGAATGGCTAAGATCAAAACCTCAGGTGACAACACATGTTGGTGAAGATGTGGAGAAAGGGGGACATTCCTACATTGCTGGTGTGATTACAAACTGGCGCATCCACTCTGGAAATCAGAGTGGTCAGATCTGGAGGTTCCTCAGAAGACCTAGCAATACCACTCTTGGGAATACACTCAAAAGATGCCCCACCATGCCACAGGGGCACGTATTCCACTATGTTTGTAGCAGCTTTATTTGTGTTAGCCAGAAGCTGGAAACTACCCAGATGTCTCACGACAGAAGAAGGGATACAGAAAATGTAGTTCATTTACACAATTGAATATTACTCAGTTATTAAGCACGAGGACATCCTGAGTTTTGTAGGCAAATGGATGGAACTAGAAAATATCATCCTGAGTGAGGTAACTCAGACCCAAAGGGACATGCATGGTATGTACTCACTAATAAGTGGATATTAGCTAAAAAAAAAAAGGTACAAATACCCAAGATACAGTCCATAGAGCTCAAAAAGGTCAACAAGCTGAAAGGCCCAAGTGAGGATGCCTCAATCCCACTTGGGAGGGAGAAGAAAGCAATCACAAGTGGGGAGGGAGGGAGGGAGGGTCAGGGAGGGAAAGTGGACATGAGTGGGAGGGAAAGGGGAACTTGCACTGGTATTGGGTAAGGGAAAAGGACTGAAGCCCTGAGGGCCAGCAGAAAGAATGGAAATGGGCAACCTAGGGAGGTAGGAGGTTGGGAGGACCCTCCAGAATGCACCAGAAACCTGGGAGGTGAGAGACTCTCAGGACCTAAAGGGAAGGACCTTAGATGAAATGCCTGATAGTAGGGAGAGGGGACCTATAGAGCCCACTTCTAACAGGAGGACAGGGCATCAAACGAGGGAGTGGGTTGCCATCCCACAGTCAAAACTCTGACGGAAATGGAGAGGAGCCTGAGGAAAAGAAGGTCCAGAGAAAGGCCCATGTGCCCTTCCCCCAGCCTTGAGCAGGCCTGAAAGACCTTGTTTACCACAATAGACCAAGTGATAGGATCTAGGTGGAGTTACCCAGCTTGTCTGCACAGAATTTAGAAGAATAACTGCCCCTGGGCTTGCCTTGAGATATCTCCAGCCACGACCATGAAAGGATTTCCCCACCCATCTCTGGCTGAAACAAGAAAGGGTTGGGGTAGGGCGTTTCCCTTTGAATTGAGAGCTTAAAACTTTAAGCCTTTATCAGAGAACTTTGTCCTGGCTTCATCTTTTCTCGCCCTCCGTCCCTTTCTTCTTTGACAACCCCCGCTTTCAGGTGAACCCAGTTGATCCATGGTCACAGGCAGCTACTGGCCCAAAGTGGGATCCAGCTCAAGGGAAGGTCCCAAGGCCTGATACTATTACTGAGGCTATGGATCACTCACAAAAAGGAACCTATCATGAACGCTCTATGAAAGACCCAACAAACAACTGAGAGAGTCAGATGCAGATATTTGCACCCAACCAATGGACTGAAGCTTCTGATCCCAGTGGTTGAATTAGGGAAATGCTGGAAGAAGCTGAGGAGGGTGCCCTGTAGGAGGATTAGCAGTCTCAATTAATCTGGACCCTGAGATCTTTCAAACACTAAACCACCAAAAAGATAGCATACACCAGCTGATATGAGGCCCCCAACACATATACAGCAGAGGACTGCCTGGTCTTTGTTCAATCAGAGATGATGCACCTAACTCTTAAGAGACTGGAGACCCCAGGGAGTTTAGAGGTCAGGTGAGGTGGGGGGTGGCATGGGGGTGGGGTGGGGACATCCTCATGGAGACGGGGGGGAGGGGAGGAGGTATGATATGTGGAACAGTCAGAGGGTGGATGAGGGGAATAAAATCTGCAGTGTAAAAAATAAAAAAAAATAAATAATTTTTTACAGTATATTTTAATCATATTCATTCCTCTTCCCTCAGCTCTTCCTAGGTCCACCCTCCTTTCTCTTCCTAGTCAACATTCTATTCTATTTACTCCCATTAAAGCCAGTTTATGCTGCCCAAATCTTTTTGGATGTGAGCTCTTCCATTGGAGCCTGGTCAACTTATCTGGGACTCACATTTTGGAGGAAACAGCCTTTCTCTCCAGCTATGAAATGTCAATAGCTCCTTGAGTAAGGGTGTAATTTCATGCTGTACTCCTCTCTTCATGGTCTTGTTTAAGCTTGCACTGGTCTTTTGCATGGTGTTACAATTGCTGTGAATTCATAACCTGCCCTGTTCTATTCAGAAGACACTGATTCCTGGCAGTCACCCACTGCTTCTGGATCTTAAACTCTGTCTTCTTCCTTTGCTGCCATGATCTAGGAATCTTTGGAAAAGTGAGTGCAGAATATGTTTTATTAGGGCTGAATATTCTGTAGCCTCCTCCTCCTCCTCCTCCTCCTCCTCCTCCTCCTCCTCCTCCTCCTCCTCCTCCTCCTTCTCTTTCTCTTCCTTCTCCTTCTCTTCCTTTTTCTCCTTCTCTTCCTTCTCCTCCTCTTCCTTTCTTCTTTTGCTTCTTCTCTTTCTCTTCCTCTTTCTCTTCCTCTTCATTCTCATCCTCTTCCTCCTTCTCTTCTTCCTCCTCTCCCTCATCCTTGTCATCTTCCTCCTCTTCCTCCTCTCCTTGTCTTCCTCTTCTTCTTATATATTGCATCCTGACTGTAGCTTTCCTCCTCACCTCCCAACTCCCTTCTTCCACAGATCCACCTCTCTTCCATTTTTCTTCAGAAAGGACAGGCCTCACAGGGATATCAACTAAACATAGCGTATCAATTTTCAGTAAGACTAGGTACCTCCTTCATATTAAGGCTGGATGAGTGAACCCAGTAGGAGGAAAGGGTATCCAAAACAGGTAAAAAATTCTTCATCTCCATCTACCCCAGGATTCTTCAAGCTCTTCCTAATGTTTGGCTGTGGGTCTCTGCATCTGTTTCTATTAATCGCTACATGAAACCTCTTTGATGATGATTATGCTAGGGTCTAGTCTATGAATATAGCAAAGTATTAGGAATCATTTCATTGACTTTTTTTTCCAGTCATGTGTGATTCTATCCTAGGCAATCAAGCCTCTAGTTCCTGACTCTCCAGGCAGTGTCAGGGATGAATAAGCTCCATTCTCATGGTGTGGATCTCAAGTGGAACTAGTCATTGGTTGGCCACTCCCACAAGTTCTGTGTTACTTTTATCCCAACATATCTTGCACACAGGACAAGTTGTAGGTTAATGATTTTGTGGCTGGGTTGGTGTTGCAATTCCTCCACTGGCAGCCTTGCCTTATTACAGAAGCTGGCTGGTTCAGGCTCCATCTCCTTCTTACCAGGAGAACTCACTAGGGTCACGCTCATAGGCTCCAGGAAGTTTCCATTGCACTCAGGTTCTACCTCTCCCTTGAAATGCAATCCAATCCAATTCCAGTTGTTTCTCCCAGTACTTTCCTGGCCAATCCCCCACCCCACCTGATCCCTCCTGTTCTCATCCCCACTTGCCCCCAGTCCACCTGTGAAATTTATTAAATTTCTCCTTCCCAGGGATATTGATGCAGCCTCACCTTGTGCCATCCTTGTTGCTTGGCCTCTCTGAGTCTGTGGATTATATCATGATTTTCCTTTACTTTATATTTAATATCCACTTATAAGTGAGTATATTACAATGTTTGTCTTTCTAGGTCTGTGTTACCTCATTCAGAGTTATTTTTTCTAGTTTCATCCATTTGACTGAAAATTTCATGAGTTATATTTTTACAACAGAGCAATACTTCACTGTTTACATGTACCACATTTCCTCCCACCTATTCTTTCGTTGAAGGGCCTTTAGGTAATTTCCAGTTTCTGACTATTATGATTAAAGCTGCCAGGAGCAAAGTTGAGCAAGTGTCCTTGTGGTAGAATGGAGCATTCTTTGCATATATGCCAGGGAACGGTCTAGCTGGGTCTTGAGGTAGATCAATTTCTAATTTCCTAAGAAACTACTATATTTATTTTCAAAGTATCTGTACAAATACTGTACACCAGTATCACTGTACACCAGTGATAGGGAAGTGTTTCCCTTGCCTCACAGTCTCACCAGCATATGCTGCCACTTGAATTTTTGATCTTACCCATTCCGAAAGGTGCAAGATGGAATCTCAGAGTCATTTTGATTTGCATTTCCCTGGTAGCTAAGGATGTTGAACATTTCTTTAAGTGTTTCTTGGCCATTTGAGATTCCTCTGTGGAGAATCTCTGTTTAGATCTGTACTCAATTTTAAAATAAATTATTTGTTTCGTGGATGTCCGTTTCTTGAGTTATTTATATATTTTGTAAATTATCCTTTAGTCAGATGTTGGATTGGTAAAGACCTTTTTCTATTTTACAGGGCACCATTTTGTCCCAGTGAGGGTATCCTTTGCCTCACAGAAACTTTTCAGTTTCATGAGGTCCCATTTATTAATCTTTGATCTTAGTGTCTGTGTTGTTTGTGTCTGTTCAGGAATTTGTCTCCTTTGCCAATGTATTCAAGCCTCTACCCCACTTGCTCTTCTATCAGGTTTAGTGTGTGTGTTTTTATGTTGAGGTTAAGATCTACTTTCATTCTTCTACATGCTGACACCTAGTTAGACTAGCACCATTTGTTGAAGATGTATGATTCCTTGTATGATTCTGGTGTCTTTATCAAATATCAGATGTCCATAGGTGTTTAGACTTATATCTGGACCTTCTATTTGATTCCATATATCAATCTGTCTGTTTTTACACTAATACCATGTGGTTTTTACTATTGCTCTATAGCACAGCTTAAAATCAGTGATGGTGATACTTCTGGAACTTCTTTTGTTTAACAGGATTATTAATCTACTTTTTTTTCCTATATGAAGTTAAGCATTGTTCTTTCAAAGTCTGTAAATAATTGTGTTGGAATTTTGATGGGGACTGTGTTGAATTTGTAGATTGCTCTTGGTAAGGTGACCATTTTTACTCTGTTAGTCCAACCAATTCATAAGTATGGAAGATCTTTCTTCCTTCTGATATCTTCTTCAGTTTCTTTCTTCAGGGACATGATGTTCTTGCCATACTGGTTTTTCACTTGCTTTGTTAGAGTTATCCCAAGACATTTTATATTATTTGTACCTATTGTGAAGGGTGTTATTTCCTGATTTCTTTTTCAATCTGTCCTTTGTATATAGGAGGGGTATTGATTTTTTTTTAAGTTAATCTTGTAATTATCTACCTCACTGAATGTGTTTATTAGCTGTGGGAGTTCTCTGGTAGAATTTTTGAGGTTGCTTATTATACTATAATATCATCTGGAAATAATAATATTTTGATGGTTTCCTTTCCAATTTGTATTTTCCAACTACCCTGTATTTGTCTTATTGCTCTAGCTAGAACTTCAAGTATTATACTAACTAGAATATCAAGTAGTATATTCTGTAGTCCCTTACTCTCTGCCCTTGGTCCAGTAGTGAGTCTTTGTGTTGATCACCATCTACTGCAGACAGGAGCTTCTCTGATACAGGTTGATAGATTCCTTATCTATTAAGTGGTCTTGGGCAGCAACTATTCTGAAATAGTATTTGATTTGGTAACACTCCTAAAGACTGATGGGATCTAGAAAGACACTTCAGTGGTAGAGTGCTATTGTAGCAATTTTGACATGCTTGGTGCAATGCTCAAACCAAACCAAACCAAACCAAACCAAACCAAACCAAACCAAGCCAAACCAAAAGATAACAAAAGCAATCTCAGCCAAGCACTCAAACAGCCAAGCATCTAATCAAACACAGCAAACTTCCACTTATGTTGGGCATTGACATTGTTTTTGGTAGACTTCTGTACTTACTGTGAATTTTAAATTTAATTTTTTAGAAAGAGATTTGTTTATTTTATGTATATGAGTGTTTGATCTGCATGTTCCCTTACGTGCCAGAATAGAGCATCAGATCCCATTGTAGATGGTTGTGAGCTACTGTGTAGTTCCTGGGAATTGAGCTCAGGACCTCTGGAAGAACATACAGTGCTCTTAACCATTGAGCCATCTCTTCAGCCCTGAATTTTAAATTTATTATTTGGCAGAGTGCTAGTATAATATCTGTCTTTCAAACTAATGATATTTATGTTCAAGCTTCAGCTTCCACTGAATATAAGACTTTTGGTGATGCCATATTTTTCAGGTCTTCTTTGGCAACATACTGTGATTTCATGGGTGCTGCTTCCCTGTCATATATAGAAGACACTATCTCACATCAGACATCATGGGGCTCAAGTTCTTATAATCTTTCTGACCACCATCCATGATGTTTCCTGAGCCAAAGGTGTGGGGATTCTGTTGTAGATGTACCTACTGGATCTGGGCACCCCACCAACAGTTGTTCTGTATATTTTGACAAGTTACCACTTTCTGTAATGGTCTTTGTCTGATGTAAAGAAGATTCATTGATAAGAGGTAAGAACCATACTTATCTGTAGGTATAAGGATGAATATTCACAATGCAGTTATGGATCGTACTGACTTAGGGAAGTGGCTGCACTGGGTAGGTTTCCCTGCTTCTGAGAGAGGACAGTTCTGTTTTGTCAGGGAAGAGTCTCCTTGTTTATTACCCAATCCCAAATGGTCACTCCTAAATACATATGCATATGAACATCAATAAAATAAACTCAGCATGTCATACACACACACACACACACACACACACACACACATCAGTAATAATTAAAGAGTAAGAGGACACAAAAATAATTTTAGTGATATGAAAATTCAACCATTCTGTTTCTGTTTTTGTTTGTTTTTGAGACATGGTCCTACTCTGCAGCCTCACCTAGCCTCAAACTAACTATGATGAGTATTCTGGCTTCAAATATATCAAAACCTATCTATTCTGCTTTCCAAATGCTCACGTTAAAGATATGTTTCACCATGGCCAGCTCTGCCAATATTATTTTTCTGTTTACATTTTGTATTTTTCCTATTACCACATTTCAGTGTTGAACTAACATTAATTGTGCAAAATATAAAATGAACCTGATATTAAAGCATAAACAGGAACAGTGCTATGCATTTTAAATTGCAGCCGTGTTTTATTCAGATGAAAGCATTTGTAGTCAAATTAATCTTATACTCCAGTTACTTGTTAATGGATATTTATTTGCATTCCTCTCTTCATTATATATTACTGTGCTGGTACAGGATTATGAGCTATTCTATCTACAACCACTAGGTTTTATTTGGGCAATCTGTATCAAGTATTCTAAAATACACTCTCATCTAATATTTCAGGATACAAGAACCATTGGGACAACTATGGCTTGTGACCTGTGATAAATTCCACAAGGATTCTCATGACTGGGGGTGGGGGAGGGATGCAGTTGCATAGTTAAACACACCCCTGAGACAAGCAAGTTTCACTTTGACCATGCTTGGATGTAAACAGAATCCCACTGAAGAACAGGAGTTAGCTTTGGCTTCCTATGCTTTGTCTCTTGTTTCTGCTTTCTAGACCACATAATTCTGGTGCTTGAGACTGTTGCATCTTCTGGATGTCATGGTGTGCCTTTTGGCTATGCAGCTCAGAGGATGATGCTGCTTGGGAAGCTGGAACAGTGGACTGTGGGAGGATTTCTGGGATTCATTTCTACACTGGAATGGCACGTCATAACCCAGCAGAAAAAACTGGAATTGCGTAGATATATTCTATTAAGCCCCATCTCAGTGTACACATAATTCCACTTGAGTTAAAAACTAAGATGATTCATCATTGTACCACTGTTGCTCTGCACGGGAGCAGATTGTGAATAAAGAAGTCAGAGTAAAAGGAGATAGAAATCAAAGTCATTGTCCTCAGACTTTAACAAAATTATGTACTATGACATGAAGTGGGTCTACTGGGCAACTATAGGGTGCAAATCCTGGATGTTCAGAGTGTCCCTTTGTTTAGAGAGTTCTCCCCAACCCCTCTCCGGAGCTCTCTCTTTCCATCCCTGCTTCCCTCTTTCTGTCTCTCTCCATGTCCTCCCTCTCTTTCCCCTGCTAAGTTCAAATGTGCAACGCTAAGGAGTGACATTATTCTCCAAGTGTGATAAACAGCACAGTCTTATTTTGGGAAACAAAGGCCATGTACCAAAGGAACAATGTTCTATATATGGCACAGACAAGACCCGTTGCTTCATGTATGTTTACGGAGCAGCAACTTCTCATTTGCTAAGTGACTCTCAGTTGTGTTTCTCAGCTCTGTCTGCCATTTCCTGTCTGCAGGAAATAAAGCCCATTATTTCCACTGGAAGAAACAGGTTAAACACTATCAGGCAAATGGGGTTTCCAAGTTTATACGATGCGTCATGACACCAACACGTGGCCAATGCTTAAGCAGTTTTATTTAACAGCAGAATTACCAGGGCACGGAAATGCTGATGTAAGTATCAAGAGACTGTGACATTTCCTAATCTACTACGTTGTTAGAAAAATTGAACCTAGAAGCTGTCCCATGTAATTGACCTTGAGGAAAAAACCTGGTGCTTGTGTTCTCAGTGGCCAAGACTGGTTGCAGTGTCTACACTGACATTCTGTCCTGATTACCAGGCATGATAAAATAAATGCTTCTGTTCACTGCTAACAGAGCGTTTGATCAGAAATTTGCTCCTGGAAAAAAACCACTTAGGAGTCAGTGAGCTATCTTTCTAAAGCGCTTAAGATAGATGACGTTCAGAGAAAGCCTTAAACAAATTCTAATAATTCAGTACACAAAATGATCATCCTTTAATTAACCTCAATTGTAGAGTACATTTGATCCTGCTGTGACTGTCACCTTGAAAATGTACTTGAGCCGATGTGTAAGGTGACCTTTATCTGTTTGGTTGTTCTGGAGTCTCACCATGTAGCCCAGACTGGCCTTGCTCTTGTGTTCTGCCTCTTCCTTTTAAACAGTAGAGTTGTCAGGATGAGTCACCAAATGTGACTGCAAAGTTGACTTTAAAATGGAAGAAGTGGCTGAGTTGTAAGCACTGAGGGCTCTGACCGCAAGAGTGGAAGGACATTTACCAAATGAAGACAGACAGAGCATCTGCTACTGACCAGGGTCGTACTGAAGGGACAGGTTGCTGCAGATAGCTGTGTTGCTAAACTAGTAATGGGGGACGTAGAGCCTGAACCAGCCAGCTTCTGTATCTAGGCAAAGCTTCCAGTAGAGGGACTGGGACACCGACCCAGCCATAAAACCTTTGACCTACGATTTTTCCTGCCTGAAAGATGTGCTGGGGTCAAGATGCTATATTTGTAGACCAGAGCCTAGCATAATAATCATCAGAGAAGCTTCATCCAGCAGCTGATAGGCAGAGTTTGGAAAATTCTGCTGAAGAAGGGGAGGAAGGACTGTAGGAGCTAGAGAGGTCAAGGATAACATAAGAACAAGGCCTACATAATGAACAAAGCAGGGCTTACAGTGGCTCATTGAGACTGAACCAACACTTAGGGATTCTATATAAGTTTGACTGGCAGAGGACCAGTTGTATAGCTTGATATTCTTTGGGTTCCTAACAATGGCAGCTGGGCTGTCTCTAACTCTTTTGTCTACTTTTGGGACTCTTTCCTCATATTGGGTTACCTTGAACAACTTTGATATGAGGATATATGCCTAGTCTTATTGCACTTTGTTTTGCCATGCTTGGTAGATATCCCTGGGGGTTCTAGTCTTTTCTGAAGAGAAATGAGGAGGAGGAGGAGCAGGAGGAGGAGGAAGAGGAGGAAAAGAAGGAGGAAGTCTGTGAGAGAGAGGAGGTGGTGATGGGGGCCTGGAGGGGGAAGGAGAGAAGAGATATATGGGATATATCATATATATCATTTCTCATATATCTGGGATACAATATATGAGATAAGAATAAAACAAACACCAAAAAAACAAAAGCAAAATTCCTGGAAAATACCATAGGGTATGTCCTGTGTGAAATTGTAGAGGAGAGTTATTTTCTCTCCTGGCTAGAGTTAAGAACAAGGAGATGAAGAAGTAACGGGGAGATTCTTAGCAATAGAGTTTGAAGAAACAATATGGTCAAGAAGTTATGATTTGAAGCCTCATTCTGTCAAGTTCTGCCCTGTTTATTTGTATGAGACAATTTACTAATGTTATACCTCACTGGGTGATTGTAAGAATGAAGTATTTCATTATTTGATATTTAATTAAAGCCAACATGTGTTATTTTTTACCACAGGTTATTGATAAAAATTAATATTAAATTTAGAAATGTTAGAGGTTAGAGAAAAATGAAGATCAATCCTTTGTCTTTTCCATGATTGTAATATAGATAGATGAGCTGTTGCCACAAATTTGAGCACCTACAACATCTAGTTAAGCTTCTTTCCAAGCATGAAAGCCTTGAAATGTGTAACAATGATTCTCTTCACTTGGTGTCATTATTATCTGATGGGTAGAACCTGAGTCATAATAGCTAACACAGTAGTTACCAATCTTGCTGTTTTCTACTACATATTCTACCTATGGGAGGAAAACAACAACTACATAAATTACCGTGTAGTGACAAAAATAATCCAGGTTAAGGTAGAGAGGGACAGCAGGTATGCAGGCAAGCTCTTTGTTATGCATGGGTGTGCTACTTTTGCGAAGTATGTTTACCTGTATGAAAGGCTCAATATGGTCAATTCCAGGCTATGAGAGCACCGGCTTTGCTTGTGTGTGAGCAGAGCCCCACTTTAAGCATAACCACCTGTGCAGACCAAGTTGCTCAGCTCTCACCAAGAAGATTAGGTTAAAAAGAGGGAAGGCAATTGGGAGGAGAGAGAGAGAGTCTGCATTCAAGGACAGGTAACATGAGGTTCAAAGCTCTGTGTGATTCTTGGGCTTCAGAAACTTGTGGGTAGGCAAGGGAGTATTAGGGCATAGGGTAAAACACTAAAGCATGCCTCTCATTTTTCCATTCTGTTCACAAACAGCCTTTGCATGTGCATGGGCCTGAGCTAGAATGAGGGAACCTGAAAAATCTCTACCTTTTGCAGTAGTGTCATCTTTGGGACAATTCTATAAGAATCAGGTTCCAGAGTATAGATAGTCTCATGAAGGCTGAGTATTCTGAGTCCTTCACAGTACAATTGTTAGCAAACGCATGCTGAATAAAGACACAGAGGGCCCTCAGCCTCATTCTTTGTCTCTTCAGTTTGCTTATTGGATTGATGGTCAAAAAGGGGACAATGTCTTCATGACACCAACATCAAAGTTACACTGGGAACGATATAATAGGAGTCATATTTGAAATAGTAAGCTGTTAGCAGAGAGTGCTTCAGATCAAAGTAAAGTGAAATACCTGGGCAGCAACGCTTTCAATGTGAAACTGTCCTGACAACATACAAAAATGTGAGGCTATGCTGCGGACATCAGCTTTACCTCCGTGTGAGAGTGGGTGTGGGTTCATTTCCTGTTGTAAATTCAGGCTCATCCATTGTAAATCTACTGTAGGAATTCCTTGCTGGGGAGGCAGATATACGGCTATTGACTCTTAAGAGTTAGTTAAGCAACAATACCACAATGCCTGCAAGCTCTGGGGGTTGGCCTATGGATATCTCCTAATTTACACTGGTAACATTTACATAAAAATAAAATATGTCTAAATGTGGGGACATGATGTGAATTTAAGTTGGAAAAACACTTCTGATATCATTGTTTTGTCATGCCTTCCATTCTTAGTGTCTTCTTGCTAGGGTCTCTGTCAGGGTCAGCCTGCCACTGCAGTCTTCATTCATACCAGCTGTTTACCTTCAGATGTCTGCTCTGACTTCTGGTGAACAATTAACAACAATGAACTCTGTGACTGACAAAGCATAGAACAGTCTGTAGGCTCTCCTCTTTCCTTGAAGTGTATACACCATATTCACTCCTAATGTCTCTGGCATCGAAGTACAGCAAACTATCTAAATCCTACTTGTCAAGTGGAAGAAAGAAAAGCAGTTTAGGTGGAAGTCAGGTCATTGGGTAGTATTGCCAATTTTTCTGTTAAGTTTACAGATGACATCGATTCATAGGTGGTGTCGTAATTTTATATAACATTAAACATTCTCACCAGGTAAACCATGATCTTAAACTTTTTATCTTATAATTATCAAAATACCATTTCACACTGGTTTTCTCTCATCCTTTGCTATCTTTGGGCTCCTATAACCAAGGAAATATAAGTGAGATGAATTGGTTGCTTTTAGAGAAGGACCTGGAACTGTAGACATTCGTCCCCAGTAGAGCATTTTCTCCCATTACTGTTGGTATTGTGTTGTGTCGTGTCTATGATATCCTGTATTTACAATCATACTTTAGTGCTGAGTGGCAGTGCAGTCTTTAAGAGGCAATGATGGAGTCCATCCTTCATTGATCCACCACTGCAAATACGTAGAGTGACAACCAGAGGAAGATCTATGACTCAGGTTTTATACATCCAGATGCTACAACCTCATCACGCCTGCTACCCACGTGACAGTACTCAGTGATGTTGTTAGTTAGAAAATGTTGCTCAACTTCAGAGACATTTTATGTGGGAAGGGAAAATAAGTGTTCAGCTTTTGAAAAACAGAAATTACAGAAGTATACAGTGGAAGGTACCTGTAGTCTTTTCTAAGTCCAGAGGATGAAGGGGGAGAAATGATCAGAGCACATTAGATTTCAGATTCACAATGAATAGATCTTTGATTGCCATGGAGCTCTGACATGTGGGAAGTGTGAGCTGCTTTAGGAAATTCGTGGATAAGTTCTGCTAGCTTCCTTTCCCTTAAGGAGACTGCTTCCTATAGCATTGCTGTTGATCTGTAATGAGACCATACGTGAGTTTCAACACACAGGAGATCACCAGTGACCTTACAATCCTAATGATTATTTTGTGTCTGTCCTTGCTACTGTTTGTCTACATAGACATTTTTATGATTGTAACTGCAATGAGGAGACAACATTTTTATTCATTTCCACTGAATACAGAAAAAGGGAGTGTACTTATAATTTTATGGCTCTGTAAAATTCCACTGCATTATTCCAAATAATTTATTTAAACATTCTTTATAATACACTTAGATTACTTTAGATTCTTTGCTTTCTTGGACAAAGCCACAAAAAAGCCACTATTGTGCACTTATTTGTTTTCTGTTGAGTTATTTCTCTAGGACACATTCCCAGGAGTAGAATTTTTGGGTT
The DNA here is from genome assembly GCF_004785775.1 of Grammomys surdaster. Lineage (NCBI taxonomy): Eukaryota > Metazoa > Chordata > Mammalia > Rodentia > Muridae > Grammomys > Grammomys surdaster. The sequence goes on from NW_021604631.1 coordinate 3,101,679, forward strand.
GAAGAAAATGATACATTTTTATGGCCCCTGGTATAAATTGCCATAAAGATGGGCTTTAATAAAATTTCAGTAGCTATTTCTCCTTGAGGATCCTAAAGGACAAGGGACTGTTTAGCTGCCTTTGAAAAAATCTGCCTACTCCATTTTCTGGGCCATGGATGTTATCAGAGGCATGGATAGAATGAGGAGGGAGGGGATGACTACGGAGACACTGCAGTGACTCAGCATCTTCAGAGCATCCCCCCACCCCCAGGTTTCCTGCAACCCAGACTCTGCAACTTGTTTCTGGACTCTGCTTTTCTGGCTTTCCTGGCTCTGTGAGATGGACCTAGGCTGTAGTGGGTGGCCAGTCAAGAGACATCAGATATTACTAGGCAGAACATAGAGTAAGATTCCTTGGAGTCTTTCAGAATTGAATAGACAAAGGTGAGACTTAGCTAAGGGGTGGGTTGGTGACAGTGTCATCTGTCTAACTGTTCTGTGGAACTTCCCTAGTTTGGATAGTGAGAATGGTAGTGTTTATTCTGTTGGTTGAGGATAATGTATACAGTCACCGGCCTTGATAACATCTTTGAAAAGCAACAGCTCCATTCTCCAAACACACACTATGACTCAAAGTCAGGAGCACATACAGATGACATACAGAATATGAGACAGAATGGAGGAGGGAAGTATGTGCTCCAGTGGTGTGCACGCCACTGGGGAATTTCTAAAATACGGTTTTTGAGTCACAACTTGGTTTCTAATGTACATTTCTTATTGCAGTGAGAAAATAAGCAACTGAAAAGAGAGGTTTGTCTCTTACTGTGTTGAAGGAAAAAAAAATGTAAGAGGCATCAGAATCCGTACAATCTTAAGTGGGCTACCCCTGTCATTTAGGAAGGTGGCACTGTTGGCTTGCCCTAAGTAGAATCTACGCTTTGAAATTTTGCTTTCTAATAAATTACTTTCATTCGTGCCATGGACCTGCTCTCCATTGCAAAGGATTTGAGAGAAAGCACTCGGGTGAGACATGCCACCTGTGACCATGGGAAAGAAAAATAAACAAAGATTTATTTCTGGTAGATATCACCATGGTTATTAGAACGCAGAAATTGCTGTTCGTTAACCTGTGTTGGAATGATCATAACACTGAATCTCAGTGGGTGTCTTGAGACACAGTAGTGCTGTGAGACCAGAAAGACTGGAGCTCAGAGTTTCAGTTGTTGTTACTCTCATAGCTTTTACAATAGAAGCTGGAAAACTGTAAGATTGTCCTTTTAGCCTTGATCAATTAATTGCATACCCAGATCCAAGGACATATGTGTGTGTGTGTGTGTGTGTGTGTGTGTATGTATGTATGTATGTATGTATGTATGTATGTGTAGCAGAAATCAGATATCAATGCAAGAGCCTATAAGGTGATGAAAAGAGAGCACATTGGTTCATATAAGATGTTCACAAGTGGATGAAGAGGGAGCATGTTGGTTCATAGAGGCTATTTGAATAGTTTTGTGGCATAACAGGATCAAGGGGTTTAAGCAGTTGCAATACATTTCTATTTTAAGCTATATTCCATGTTTCTGTAAATTGTGGGTGTGCTTCTTCTTTTGCACAGAGGCTACAGGACTCCAAATTTACTAGTATCTGTGACTTGTCAGAAAAAGGTGATGCCACATTTCAAGACAGCTTTAAGCTGGCCTTGTTGCTATCATTTGCTCATCTTTGATAACAAACAAAAGATCCCCCCCCCAACAAATATTATTGTACTTAGGGGAGTCAAGTCCTCTGGCTGTTGAATCAATGTGCTCATTGGGCAGCTGGGACTGGGCTTCAAGATAGGTCGCTCCACAGAAAAAGGTATGACTGGAATAGTGGGCAACATGGCAAGGCATACCTAACAGCACAGGATGAATGACTTCTAGACAAACTCCATCATTAGAAGTGGTTCTAAATATGATACTCTGCCATGCTTGGGATAGGGATAGAGTTAGGGTCTTCTCAGTCTTTGCGTTTTCTTCAGAGTAGGTTTGCCATGATCACCACATGACCTGCCTTCTCTTTTATTTTATTTTGTTCTTATTCACTTTTTATCCTGGTCATAGTCCCCCTACCTCCTCTCTTCCCAGTTCCACTCTTACAAATCCCTCCTCCCAATGCCCCTCCACTTCTCTGCAGAAAAGGAGACACCCTCCCCCTTGGATACCAACCCAACCTGGGGTATCTAGTCCCAGCAGGTCTAGGTACATCCTCTCCCACTGAAGCTCAATCAGGCAGTCCAAGTAAGGGGGAAGGGGTTCCAATGGCAGAGAAAAGAGTCAGAGACAGTCCAAGCTCCACTTGTTAGGGGACCTACAGAAGACCAAGCTGCAAATTTGCCACAAATGTTTAGAGTATCTAGGTCCAGCTCCAACATGTTCTCTGGTTGGTGGGCCAGGCTCTATGAGGCCTTGTAGTCCCAGGTTAGTTGAATCCATGGGTCTTCTTGTTGTGTCCTTGACCCCTCCAATTTCCTCACTTCTATCTCTCAGTCTTTCACAAGACTTCTCGGGCTCTGCCTGATGTTGGGTGTAGGTCTCTGCCTCTGCCTCTGTCTGCTGTTGGATGAAGCCTCTTAGAGGATGGTTATGCTAGGTTCCTGTCTGCAGGCATAGCAGAGTATCATTAATAGTGTCAGGTGTTGGCTCTCTCACATGAGATGGGTCTCATATTGTGCAGTCACTGGAGAGCTGTTTCCTCAATTTCTGCTTCATCTTTATTCCTGCACATTTTGTAGGCAAGAAAAATTTTGGGTTGAAGGGTTTGTAGGTGGATTGATGTCCCTCTTCCTCCTCTGGAAGTCCTGCTTGGCTACAGGGGGTGGCCACTTCAGTCTCTATATCCCCTCTGGTAGGAATCTCAGGTAGGGTTACCTCCATATTATCTTCTCTTTTAGTGCCTAAATAAATATGATCTGCATATAAAAGGATATAAAACTTAGTGCTTTCATGTTTGGATTGTTTTCTCAGTTTGTCTAGCATTCTTGTGTAGTGGTCTTTGTGTTCTATAGCTTTGTAGTTGGTTTTCAGTGGTCCCAATACCTTTCTTTTCTTGTGACAACTTCTGCCTTACCTACCAGCACAATTAACAGAGAAACACACCAAGAGCTTCAACTTGAGGTACTTTTCTCTTGTGAGAGATTTAGATGCTGTCTGAACCTTTCTATGTACCTACTCTTAAGTATGGATGCATTATTACACCAAGCAGCCCTCTCTCAGTTTCCCCTATGGGGTTACTGCCTACTTACCAAGCAGCAAGTTTTCCCATTTGAATGAACTCAGTTCCTTCAGAAGTATGCTTTTTCTTCTCTTAAGAAATCTTATAGGACCTAGACATTGTAAACAACCCTGTTTTTACTCTAGCAACTGGCTGATGGAAAAACAAAGTTACTTCTCTGAACTAACTTACTTCTAAAGACTCAGCCAGCAGAAAGTCCCTACAGAGGAACTCTATTTTTCTGACTTGGACCAAACATGATTATTCTATGACCCAGAAAAAGGATAAAAACATTGATGCGGCTTGGGAAGCATGGTCTGTTCTGTGTATATAAGGGAGTACTCTGCTTTTCAGTTGTCCATGTATTATCTAAAGCTGAAATTGCCTTTCTCTTCCCCTTTTCCCAAATAAAATAAATTCAAAATGAGACATTAACAATGTGTGATACAGTCACTTTTTAGCCCTATTTCCTAAGAAATATAACACTGTGAAAAAGAACAGGAGATTTTCTCACAATTTATGGTGGCAGTGTTATTTACATAAAATTGAACATAATTTTAGAATGCATAGAGAAAAGTCTAAGATAGAGTTGGTTCTGGAGCAAAGTAATTGCCACTGCTTTGCAACTGATAGTAAAATGCTGGGGAAGTGGTAGACTAAAGGCTTCTTTCTCAATGACACAATATATGCCCTTCCAAAACCATGACAACTGGACAATCTTCAGTTCTGTGGGGCTTGAAGGAATAAGGTGGGTGTCCACTGATGGCCTTTCCTCGCCTGTGTTGACTGTCCAGCTCCTGGGAACATCTGCTTGCCCCCCTCCCCCATCAGTGAGTCCAGACGCTAGACAGGACTGGGAGCCCATGGAAGGACTTCCTGTCTCTCTAATCCTGTCATTTTCTGGGTTGGTTTTGCTTTGTTTCTCCTCCCAGTTGTTGCTCATGACTCAGTTGTTTCTCTTAGCAGTTCCACAGATGCAGAGACACGTGTGCACACATATTCATCTGAAGATTCTTTTCTAAGTGTCTGTGAGCATCTCTCTCATCTTCTTAACTTCTTGACATCTCATTCTTATTCTATTTATGAGTCAGTGAATGAGAGTTATCATAGACAAAGAATGCATCGTTTTCCGTGTCCATGTTAGGGAAAAGTAAATAATAAGTTCTGAAATAAAATAAGATAAGAAAAAGTAGCATTTTCTAGATTATGCATTATATACTGGATTTTTCACTCCTCCTTTTGTATTAAAACTATTTCCCATGAAGAAATATTTTAGATAAAATTCAAAAATCATGTATCAACTAGTCCTTGTCCACTTTTTCATTTATTTACTTATTTACTGGGGTTCTATATGTTAAGGTCAGAAGACAGTTCTTGTTGGAGTCGTTTACTCCTCCCACTGGGTGAGTTCCTGAGTTGGAACTCAGATTTCAGGCTTGGTCACAAGAGCCTTAAGCAGCTGTGGCATCTTGCTGGCCCATTTTTGCATTGTAAAAAGTTGGCTAATTTTATGTATTGGGTTTGTTGAAACTTTAAAACTTGAGTAGAGGAGATTTGTGGGAGGAAATAAGCGAAAGCACTAACTGACAGCTGACTTATAAAAACAGATCCTTTCATTAACAAGTGTGTAGAGCAGGGTTTGCCATCTTTATTTGATAAGTTTCTAGTCTCCTCAAATGCGTTTGATAATTTCACATGCTGTGTTTTTTTTTGTCTGAACAAATTTGGGTGCTAATTTTATTTCTCCTTATTTGAATAAATAGAATAAAAATTAAAGCCTGTCTCACAGAGCCGCTTAAAGTAAAATGTCCTGTCTGATGTCTGTGAATAGCACAGACATTAAGATAGAATTTAGGTAAGAAAATGCCACTGGGATTGTATCTTTCCTTACACTTTTGCTTTTCTGAGGAAGACAGCAAGGGGAAACTCAGCCAGAATAATCACTCATTCTTCCCTGACTTACCCTTTTGTTTCTTCTCCCTGTCCTTATGTCCTTATACCTTTTCCCTCTTCTTCTTTTTCTTTCTTGTCCTTTTCCCCCTTTTCCTTCATCTCCTCCTCTATCTCTGCCTCCTTAAACAGAGCCTTCCTGTATAGGCAAGGGGGCTCTAAAGCTCGCTACAGAAACTTCCTCTTCTCCTACTCTGTCCTCTTGCTGGATGTGGGGAAAGACTCAATGATGTCCATGCTGGGCAGACTGTGTCATTTGTTCTGCCTGGGTTTTACTTCATGCTTTGGTGTGGAGGGGTTTCTAATATGGTTTCTTTTATATGGCAATTTTTTAACTCACTCTCCTGCTACACTACCAAAGGTTATGGAGAAGAGACAGTTGAGCAGTTGAAGACTGAAGTTGGGTTAAGTATAAGCAGAGGCAGGTAGACCTTGGCAAAGATTGTGATCATCAAAGTGGGTGAGAGAATCTGAGGACAGTAAGGTTTAGTATGGCTGAGGTATGAGACGATGGAGCAGTGAAGCCCAGTGGCTCGTGTTCCAATCAACCACATAAACTACACATGGCCTCTGAGATACGTTAAAAAGAAATCAACTTCAAAGTTTACTCAAAAGAAACAGTGAAAAAAAATCATCTATGTCAGGTAATTCTGAGTAAGAACCAGGAACAGCCTTTACTGTGTGTGTGTGTGTGTGTGTGTGTGTGTGTGTGTGTGTGTGTAAATGGTATAGAATAGGAGTCCATTTTCAAAGGTGAGTAACAGCTGACAAGATCTCCAATGAATACAATAAGTTACCTGGAAGACAGACGCTATCAATTAAGTTACCACAATTATTCTCTGAGACCATAAACAAAATTAGATCATTCCTTGAGAAACCAAGCCCCCCCCCCAAAAAAAAAAATCAACAACTGTTATTGAGAATCTCAACTGTCAGGCAGATTTTACATGTAACTTTTCATCTTCCAACCATCTAGATAATTAGATATGCCATACAGCTTTACTTTACTAATAAAACTCAGTACCACAGAGGTAAATTTGCCCTGGAATCCAAAGTCCTGGCATAGTGGGAATACGCTTCTACTCTGGTCTGGCTGTTTCAAGAGGGAATTCTATTTCGCGGCTATGTTTAGGAGACTTTATTTAATCTTTATTAAGTGACTAGCACTATTATTTCATGCATCACTAGCCAGTGTTCCATGTCAAGAGAAAACTGAGAGGAAACTGTACCTTGTTAAGCCATTTGCTTGGAGGAAGTATCACTTGCTCTCCTGGTTGGGGGCAGGGGCTGCTTGCAGTATAACTAGCTGATCCAAAGACAGAGTTACTAACTAGCTGATCCAAAGACAGAGTTACGAGGTGGCAGACTTCTCATTGTGTCCAGTGAGGGATGCTGACTTCGATCAGAGGATACCTTTATGCTTGTTTTCTTTCTCACCAATTTATCTGAAAATAATCACACCAAAATGAGGGGATTAAGAAAAATCCAGTCTCCTTTGGGGCGTCCTTCAACCATGATTGATGGTAAGTATAAAATGATGACACTTATACACAGTTGTTCCTGGGCATTTGTTTTCCTCCAAAAGAAAGACCAGCATTTCTTAAATTATATTTTGATGGATATTCATGTTTTGTTGGATGTTAGAAAGTTTTCTGCCAAACAATGGTCTTATGGTGAGATATCTCTCTGAATTCTTAGTTATCCATCGTCAAATTTGATCTTTAGGGTTAGAGTTCTTAGTGTTACTGAGACCTCACTCTGGGCTCCTTGGTCCTTGTGTCTCCATCCAAAGAAGTCAGATGAGACATATGGAGTCTAGTGGAGAAGACAGGAAAGATTTATTATAAAGCAGCATGGCCTACCCTCAAGGGTGAGCCTGAAGTGTTGCCAAGGGGCCATCACCTCATCTGTATTTTAGACTTGCTGATACTAAAGTCTTTGAATAGACAGATTTCCTAGAAGCATTTTCTCTTCAGGTGACCGCATGCCCATTTGAATAGATTCTAAAAGGAGGGGTCACATCATAGCTTTGCTCCTTATTGGAAGAGAAAATGATCTCATAAAGTATAAGGCATCTGGAATCAGGTTTAGAGAATTATTGATGAAGGACCTTCTGATAGATCAGGATGTTACATGTACTCTCAGGGTCTGAAGTCCCATTCCTTTGATGGGTAATAAGAGACCCATAGTTCCAGTATGTGGTTTAACAAGTTGTTATATGTGAGGAAGAAGTTTAGCTTTGCCATACTCTAATTCTGCTACTATCTGACTAGTTACCTAGTAACATGCTTTTTAAAAACACGATTCATTTACTTGTATTTGTGTGCATGTGTGCATATGTGTGTTCATGTATGTGTGTATATATCTTTGGAAGCCAGAAGAGAGTATCAGATCCCCTGAAACTAGAGTTACAGGTGGTTGCGTGTCATCATATATAGGTCCTGGGAATCCTGGCCCTTTGCAAGAGCAAGACATGTGCTTAACAGCTGAGCCATCTCTCCAGGCTGGTCATTTAATGGGCATATTATAATCACTGCTTTTTAGGCAACCTCTAAACCCAGTAAACCACAATCCCTTACACAAGTATTGGTGCTTCTCCCAGAGATCCACCTACTGAGGTATGTGAAGCTCTGGCAACAGAAGACATTTATTTAGGTTCATATGCTCAGTTTCGAGGTTGGTTGCTTTGTACCTCCAAGTATTTGTTGCAATGAGGAATAAATGATGACAGATGACATAAAGTATGAAGCTTTTTCCATTTGTCTTGCAGTCAGTTTTTATTCAATGAAAGCCAATTTGGATCAGATAAACATGCCATGAATCACTCATGATGGGGAAACAGATGCATCTACAAGAGAGAAGGAAATGACCAGAAAATAAATGGCACCTGGCTCGTGTCTAGTGAGTGATTTCTGTCCACGTTCCCTGGTTTATCTAGAGGCAGCAGCCAGGATCTCTCCATGACCCCTGCACCCTGCTGCCATCTTCCTTGACTGCCCTGAGCACCTAGAGCTGCAGCCAGCCATGCTGCAGGGCTGACATCTGAAGCTCAGTCTTTCATCTTTTCAGCATGGTACCTTGATTCAGGCAGAGGCTTCGGGGCTTATTAGGTAGGTTCATAGTCTCTTAGTCTGCTCTGTTTGCTGGAAGATTTGAGATGAGTTCATTAGAGATTAGAGATGACTGCCCTTTCTTTATTCCTTTTCGGAAGTCCAGAGGCTATGGGGCTCAGAAAATGCAGGAGAGAGGTGAGCTTCCTGAGGGGGCTGGCTCAGTGCTCTGGCTACATCCTGGGGTCTCTATCTGACTATACTCCCTCCCCTGTTTCATGGCCACCATTTGCCTCCTCTTTACCTTAATCCCACCCCTGTCAGGATTTCCTCGTCTATTTTCTGGATACTTACTAATAAGTATGTTCTCCACAACTGATCTCAGAGACTGCCTTTCTTGCCTTTCCTGGCCGTGCATATTCTCCCTCCCTTATACTTTCTCTTGCTGAAGAACGAACCTCTCATGTCCTTTTCAGGGCCAGCTCTGGTGAAGATGTTACCAAAGGATTTATATTCATTTCTCTCTAGCTGGGTTTCAAGCTCGATGATGGTAGGAGTTGCATTTTACTTTCCCCTTTGCCAGCTCAATGACATTGATAAACAAAAATTCATTTTTTTAAAAAAATTGAAACTTCTGCTCGTCCTAGAGGATTGACATTGTGTGTGTGCATGGGTTAGTGCTTGTGTGGGTGGAGGATAACCAGTGGGAACTGATATTCTCTGTCTACCATCTAGGTCCAGGGGCTTGAACTCAGACTGTCACACACAACAAGCACTTTACCTGCTGAGTCACCTTGCACTGGCCCTGATAGATCAGAAATGTTAACTAATATCAAGTAATGAAAAAGCCTTATCTTTCTTTCCCACACAGGGAACACAGCCGTTTACACATCTACACTTGATTTCCATTTAGAAATGTTTCTGGGTTTGTAAACTATCTCTCTTACTTATCAGTTGTGGTTCTGGTTGTATCTCCTCAGTACTGACTTCTATTAACTTATATTTTCATTTTTTTTTTACTCTGTAATATGTAGCTTGTAAAAATGTGTCATGTATTTTATTTCCCTAGGTAGACTATGAAAATTTCAAGGTCACCTCTCAAGGGTTTCTAACATCAAATAAATATTAAATGATTGAGATTCTGGTCATGTGACTGGAGTGAGTGTTTTAGCTTTATTGTGTTCCTGTACTTGGCTGTTTCCTGCTGTCATTTCATTTGTGGCTCTTGCAATTGACTTCCTGCCTAGGGCTCTCTTTGTTCATTCTTTATTTTAATGAACCGATTTTCTACGTTCAATATATATTAATGAGTGGCCACTTGAGTTTTGGAGAAGACAACAGCAAAACAAGGAGATTAAATTTCCTGCTTTGATGCACAGAGATAGTAAACAAATACCAAGCAAAATGCACTATGTTATCTGGTGATAAGTATACTGACTGGAGCAGGTGCTCTGAAGAGATGCCTCAACAGGTAAGAAAACTTGTCATGCCTGCAGAGGACGTGAGTTCAGTTCCCAGCATCCACATGGCAGTTCACAATCATAAATTTATAAGTTCAGTTCCAGGGGATCCAATGTCTCCTTCTGACTTCTGTGTGCCCCAGAACACACACAGTACACATCCATACATGCAGACAAAAACTCCACTCATTCATAATGTATAAAAAATATTATTTGGAATAGAATAAAATGAAAGAATAGAGAATGAAGAGAGAATTGCAATTGGAGATAGAATAACCTCACAGATAATGTGAATTTGAATAGTTTCCATGGGGATGACAGGGAAAGAAAGTTCTAGTTAAGGGGATAATAGGTGGAAATGCTGCGACAGGAGCATGCTTAAGAAACTGAAGAGAAGCAAGGGCGTTAGTGCGGCTGCAGCATCGTGTGGAAACTAGTTGCAGAGGCCACGGGAGAAAACAGGGACTGCATAATAAAGATGCTAAATAAAATGATAAGCATTATTGTGCATCCACCACGGAAGCAACGGCACATTCATGAGTTTTCAGCATACAGATGTGAACCAAGCTTCCCCTTGCCCCAGGGAGTCCAGACGTTAGCCGCGTAAGAGTATGACTCAAGAGAAGTACTTTGTAAGAGCTAATATATGTTTCAGCTCATAGTTTTGGAGATCTCAGGTCATGGTCAGTCTATTGCTTTTGGACCTGTGGAGAGGGGAGAGGAAGCATAGCTTATTGGGAACCGGGAGTGGAAGAATCTATTCTCCTTAGATAGAGAGTGGAGGGGATGGCTGTGTCACACTATTCCATCCAAGGGCACATCCGCCATTACCTAACTCCTTTGCACCCAGCTCTAGTGTCCTAAATGTTTTGCCAGCTACCAACAGTTGCAGGAGCTGAGAAATAAGCCTTGAACACATGGACCTGTAGTGTGCATTCAAAGATAAAACGAAAGTCCAGGATAGAGTCTTAGTTTGGGGAGAAGTTTATCTTAGATCTCGATAACAGAAGTTAAGTCTGGACTTATGTGCATGGCTGGGGAGAGAGACTGGAAAATGTCATAACTTTCTGCTCTCCAGGGTGCAGTCTGGCAGGCGTAAAAATTTCAAGTATGCGTGCTCCTTAAACCGCCAGTTTCTAGCACTTGGGAGGCGGAGGCAGGTGGATTTCTGAGTTCGAGGCCAGCCTGGTCTACAGAGTGAGTTCTAGGACAGCCAGGGCTACACAGAGAAACCCTGTCTCGAAAAACAAAAACAAAACAAAACGAAAAAAAAAAAACACAAACAAAAAAACCCCCCAAAAAACCAAAAAAGACAAAACCCGCCAGTTTCATCTTTAAATTTGTTGCCTAAGTAAATAATTGTGCAAAGATATGTAAGGAAGTATTTTTGCGATGTATTGTTCACCGCAATGATAAAGAAGATAAAGAGCAATGGACTTAGACTAGTCAAATGTGATAATCTACCAAATAAAACACTTTATTTTTATTTAAAATGATACAGTTATTGATTCAGAGAGGCAATTCTGGTATACAGTTAAATAGAATAATAAAGGTATAAGACAGCATACAAAAGAAAAAAATCACTTTGATAGTATTTTAACAGTATCTAACAGGTATTCTGGAAATCTAGATGAAAGTAAAGTTTAAGAGGTTTAATATACAAATAAGTAGAACAAGAAAATGTTCTCTTTATTTAACCTCTTTGTTTAATTAGGTTACATTCATTGAATTTTTTTTGTTGTAATCTGAAAATCATTTTCAGGTTTTAAAAAGAAAAGAAAACGATAAATGTCAAATCTATGTAAACCCTTTGCTTGGCAGGGCTATTGATTTTGTTCTCCACCTGACTCCAGTGTGTAGATGGAGTAGACTTCCGGGTGGCCACTCAAAGGATTTACTTGCCAAGGGCAGAGCTTTAAAGATGGAGACATCACACTGGCCCTCAGTCTTTTCCACCACTACTAAATTGTTTTTGACATCAGCTACTTCAAAGGGGAATTAATAAGTGGAAATACTGCAAAATACAGGCTGCGTTTACCAGCTGAGCCTACACAGTCAGCGGAGTAGGCTTCTTCATGAAGAACTCAGTGTGACACTTTTAGTCTAGGTGCCCAAGGGCAGGCACTCCTCATGGTGGCTACCTTTTGGATATTACTGGTGCCTATTCAGGATTTGACAGAAGCTGAAAATGATTTCCATATACAATTCCTACTCAGTCAAGCAGAAAAAAAATTAATCGAGTTCTGAAAGGAACAAATGGAAGTCATAGTTTCCACTTAGCCCCCATGGAGAGCTGAAGATACCTGGTTGCAGCTTGGAAGTATTAATTCTGTCTGCTTTGACTTTGTCAATGGTGTTTTACTTCTTCTCTGTGTCTCTCCCTGGGCAGGAGAATACTCTGCATGCCTTACGGTTTCCTGCATGTGCTTTGGTAGCAGATGCTGTCAAAAGTGCCCAGGATGATATTACAAGAGCTCTTACCAGTGACATCTTCATCTTATTATAGCTTACCTAGCTCTCTGATAGGCTGCACCTTTGATTTAGGACTTCAAAAAGACTTTAATCACTAAAGAAAGCCCCACATGCTGGCTTGAGTCCTCTGGAAAGCAATCGCCTTTTAAATTTCCTGGTTCCTACATATGCTTACACTCGGCTCCTCTGGCTTATTCTTGTTTGTGGTTTGATCAACATCGTAAATCATGGAGGATGATGGTGACTCTACCCCAGGCAAATGTAGTGGAAAGATGGAGAGGAACCTGAGCCGAAAGGAGAGGCTCCACTGTAGGAGGGAACTAAGGAGACAGTGTGCTCATCTCCTCAACCAGAGGAGAACTTAAAATGCCTAAGGTTTTACATCAGAAATAGGGGACTGTTCTGTATGACTTTTCCCCAGAGTGTCTTGGAAGGGAAAGTAGTCCCATGAGATACTTTACAATTAAGTACTCCGATGTCAGACAGCTTTGGGGAGCAGTGTGTGCTGCACAGTGCTCCTGGTGATTTGCAGTGTCTATTGGTGCTAGCAGGAGCAGCTGTGCAATTCTGTCACATGGATTGTTTTCTGTTATTTGCTGAATTACTTTTGAAAATTACATATGCATTATTATTATTGTGTGTATATATATGTGTGTGTGTGTCTATGTGAATGCATGCATGTGTATGGGAACATATGTGCATTTGTGGATGTCAGGAAAACTTCGTGGAATAGATTCTCTCCTTCTACATTTTAGGCACTGAACTCAGGATCCAGCCTGTTCGGTTAGTAACATGCCTGACTTTTTAGCCTATTATTCCTTTTAGAACATTAAAAAAAACTAATAAATTCTTTATAATATGTATACAAATGGTGGTGGTGGTGGTGATGACAAGGATAATGATGTTAGACTTAAATTAATATGTTAAAGAGTATTCTGCATGTTTTTATTTTCTATTCCAGTTTGTCTTGATTGCTGCACCTGCACACCTGTGCTGTGGCATACATGCTTACATATAAAAGCCAGACACTGTATCCAAGTGTTTTGTAATTCCAGTGCTCCTACAGGGAGATGGAGGTGGAGACAGGAGAATTCTCATGAATCCGCAGGCTGGATAGCCTGGTATACACAGCCGTGAGTAACAGGAGACCTGTTTCAAACAAGGGAGAAGGTGTGGAAAACACTTGAGGCGGTCTGCTGGCCTCTCTGGTGTGATCTGGTATGAATATAAAAAATGAGAAACATAAAAATGATAAAAAGGGGACTGGAGAGATGGCTCAGCAGTTAAGAGCACACACAGGCTGTTCTTCCAGAAGTCCTGAGTTCAGTTCCCAGCAACCACATGTTGGCTCACACCCATCTGTAATGGGATCTGATGGCCTCTTCAAGTGTATCTGAAGACAGTGGCAGTGTACTCATGTACATAAAATGAATACATCTTTAAAAAAATGAAATAATAAGGAACCATTTATCCCATTAGAAAAAATTGAGGTCAAAATACTTTAGAAACCCATGTTCAAAGTGTTGATGAGGGATGCTGTTAGACCAGTGTCCCTTGGGTGTTGTTAGTCCACTATTCTCTTCTCTCCAGAAAATAATAAATAGATGAATAAAAAGTAGATAATTTTTCAAATCACTAGATATATAGTAAAGCTGGTGTAGAGATTTTGTGCTGAAAGGAAAAGTTAGCAGAAGCGATGAATTTCAAGGTATTCATGAAAGTGAAGTAATCAAGACAAAATAATATATACATCATATATGTAAATAATATGATATATATATATATATATATATATATATATATATCACTGTCATGGATCAGAGAACTCTGAAGTGAACCAACATAGATATAGGTAACGGATGCCTTACAAAAATATTCATTCTATGCAGCTATGGATGTGTGCATGTATGTATGTGAGCATTTATTATTTACTATTTTTCAGTACTGGAGATAGAACCTGTAGCCTGGTGAGCGCTTTGTGATTGTCCTAACATTTGGCTTTATTCCTAGCCCTCTTATATTTTTTACTTTGCATCAAGGTCTCTGGAAATTGTCAAGGCTGTCCTTTAATTCGGGTTTTTTTCCCAGGCAACTTGGAAATTATGGTCTTCTTGCCTCTGTCTTCAGTGTTTATAGGATTACTGACCGGTCGGAGCTATTAAGCTTGAGTCATTACATGTAAATCATATCTAAGCAACTAAAGAACTTTAGTTACTGAATATATGCTGATAGATATAGGGAAATATATAAATGTCTTCAATTTATTAAAACACACTAAACAAGCCACATGTATGGATCAATAAAATTCTAGAACTTAGGTCTAGTTATTGTAGTACCTACAATTCTATTTTTTTTCTGTGTGTTAAAAGTATTTTGTGAGGGATGTTATAGAAACTGTGGGTCACTTAGTATGAACTGGTGTTATGTCAAGCTCATGAATTTTACTCTCAAAGATGTCCTAGTCTATGGCAAGAAACACATATGCAAGCCATGTAATAGTGTACCATTTACTCAAGAGATTTGAGTGCAGTTATTATTATTATAGCAGAATAAAGACCCAAACCACGGTTGGATGGAGTGGTAAGATGTATACTATCAGATGATGCCTATGTTGAGTTCTAAAGGATGAAAAACAGGGAAGGAAAGTTGGAGAAAGGTAGTGAGCCAAAGAAGAGGACAATGAAGATGGTATGAGAAAGACAAAATGAGAAAAAAAACCCACAAGGTTTGTAAACGCTTGCCTTTCTAAGTAAATTTTGTCTTATAAAAGTAAACTATGAGATATTAGCTAGTCTGTAATAGATATAGTTAGGCTGTAATCAATATAAGCTGTAAAAGTTAGGCATGGCAGTTTGGACTCATCTATGAGGGCTATGATTTTGAATAAATATCCTGAGCTCATTTGAGTTTGCCAATTGCTCCATCAGCTTTTCAATATAGAATGGAAGTCTTGCCCCCACACAACAAACTAGAAGACCCAACCTAGGACTTCTATTCCAAAGACACGGAAAAAGAGGGACTGAAAACACTGATATAGGTAAGGGTGATTCTAAGCCTAATACAGTATACAGTTACTGTATGATCACTTATAAAGGAAACTTTTGAGAATAGAAGCTGCTAATTTATTTATTTATTTATTTATTTATTTAATTTTATGGGTGTTTTGTCTCTGTGTATATACATGTGTGCAGTACCTGTGGAGTCCAGAAGGGGATCCTCTGGATCTGGGGTTATGGATGGTTATGAGCTACCTCGTGAATGCTGAGAACTAAACCCAGGTCCTCTGCAAGATCAGTAAGTGCTCTTAAACATCTCTCTGTCCACCAAAGTTGGTACTTTAATACTTGAAGCAGGAGAATGGCCATTTCCTAGAACAATCTAGAAAATATTGAGCATATTACTACTCAACATAAATTCAACATGCTTTGGAAGCAAGAGCTTAGAATATTTGAAACACGTCATATGTCATATGGCAACATCGACAGGAGCTGGTTAAATGTGAGATGAAGTAAGGCTTACCATTCATAGAAAAATCAATGTTTAGTTGACTGAAGTTGCCAAGGATAGAAATGTTACCTAAAGTAGATCAGAAAAAAATAAGAGATTTAGATTTCTCTCTGTCTCTGTCTCTGTGCTCTGTCTCTGTGTCTCTGCCTGCCCCCCCTCTTTCTCTCTTTCTCTCTCTCTCTCTCCTGGCTACCACAAGGAAGCATCTTTCTTTTTTTTTAAATAGGAGGGTTCCCCCAAGAGTGTACATTCTTTAATAGAACTGTATTTGAGTAAGAATTCCATACAAATAGAACATATGCCTTAACACATGAAAACAAGGAAGAAATATTTTACATTACATAAACCATTTAGGTGATTCAATCAAGCCAACCCTCTCACCAAATATTTGTCTTTTATATTTATTACAGATATTGAAGTCAGGTCTGTATGTGCCAGACTCACAGTTCCAACAGTCACGGGAAGTACACCTGACTGCTTCCATGACGATGGGATGTAGCGTTTGGGTCACAGGCGCTGATGTGAATGGACTCACTGTCTGCTTTTCAGTGTTTCAACTAACCGTTCCATTGCCTCGTCAAGGCCGCCGGTGCCTTTGGTTGCTGACATTTTAAAGATCTGCCACTTGCGGTCTTTCAGGGCAGGTAGCCCAAGAGCATTTGCCATTTCTGAAGGCGTCATGGCCTGCTCCATGTCCTGCTTATTTGCAAACACCACTAAAATGGCTTTTCTCAGCTCTTCTTCCTCCAACATGGCAACTAACTCTGACTTGGAAATGCCAATTCGGTCTCGGTTACAACTGTCAACGACATAGGTGACTGCAGCTGTGTTTGAATAATAACATCTCCAGTATGGCCTGATACTTGTCTGTCCTCCTAAGTCCCAAACTTGGAATTTGAGATTTTTGTATGTCACCGTCTCTACATTAAATCCAATAGTGGGAATAGTAGTAACAACTTCTCCAACCTGTAATCTGTACAAAATTGTCGTTTTTCCAGCACCATTTAATCCCAA
The DNA here is from genome assembly GCF_004785775.1 of Grammomys surdaster. NCBI lineage: Eukaryota > Metazoa > Chordata > Mammalia > Rodentia > Muridae > Grammomys > Grammomys surdaster. The sequence continues at coordinate 3,118,366 of NW_021604631.1, forward strand.
AATTAAAATCCTCATTTCCCTGGTTCCAAAGAGACTGGAAAAAATACTTGAGAAAAAGCCACCCATGATGAACCGCCGCCACGCCCTCGCCGATCCTCAGACAGGCCGGGACTCGGCAGCGACTCCTAGTTGAGCCTGGGCGCCGCCACCTCCGCTGCTCCTCGGACTCCGGTTCCGAAGCGGATGCCTCCGAGCCTGGTCAGCCAGCAACTTCCACGTAGTCCACCCAGCGGGGGCGGGAGCCAGAACGAGAGGCCACTCACAAGGAAGCATCTTTGCCCCAACATATACTCTACTATGATGGTTTTCCTCACCTTGGACCCAAAAGTTATGGAGGTGGCTGGTCATGACCAAACTGACAGTCAAGACAAATATTCCTTTTGAAAATTTTCTTTGGTATTTTGTGAAAGTGATAAAACATCAGACTAACATGCCTCCTGATGCTCTCTGTATCTTTATCCTAACTGAAGTCCAACTTTATAGCCAATTAAGAATACATTCTGTTAGTATCTGTAAAATATTCCAGCTATGGTAGCCTGCCTGCAATTCTCTTTCTCCTCCAAGCAGTGATTTCTAAGCATTGACATAGCTTCAGATTTACATTCTGTTCCGATGTCTGGGTTGTAACTCTATTCTGCTTTCATTTTCTGTGTGATTGAGTTCTTTTGAACAGGTATGCTTTTGATCACTTTCCTCATAATAAATTCTATACCACCACTAATATTTCTGAGGTAAAATTGATCTGTGCTAGACTTGAGCTCACCTCAACTTTCTCTCTCCAAATCCAGATTGTATCTGCTAAAATATGTGCAAATTTTACACTTTCAAGTACAGTTTTCTTTGAATCACTGGATACCCCATCTACTGTGATATATAAATAATGTAAGACATGATGGTGGTTGTATTGATATTCTCTCCCTCCATTTTAACTGAGATTATTTCATCTCCCCTTGTAATTTCAAGCTAAAATTCTCTCAATCAGAATAGCAAACTATTTTCTTCTTAGTCATTATAATTTTGGTTTTGGTCAGAGCGTTCCCTAACTTCTACTTGAGACCCAAGAATGTGTGTTTCACTTTCTCTCTCCAAACACCTCACCACAGATTGAAAGAGACTTTAAATTGTGGTGGATGAGTGAATGACATTGTCTCTAAGGATTAGACAATGTCATGGAAGGCTTTCTTCTTAATTCACCAGGCAGATGGACCAGAGAATGCTTTTATTTGAAAGCAGTCTCTGATCATCAAAGAGGTAAAGGAAGGTGAAGCTTCTAATAACAGCTTAGGTAAGTTTGGTTACCAGCCTCTGGAAGTAAGAGTGCTTGTTTCCAGTACTGTCATTGTAGGAGAATTATGTTCCTGAGGTGTGGGGTGGGGTTTAGGAGGATAGGACCATTTGTGTTCACTTTAGTTATGGCCTGAAACCAACCTTGTTCCAAGTAAAAGCATGACTCCTGAAGTCCAGTGTTAAGCAAAATCGTATAGACCTTTTCTTTGGAGGAAGCAACACTGGTGAGACTTTTCTCCAACATCACCTAACAAGGACAGGAAATTAATTCAGTTGGCAAGTCTGTGGAGTGCTTGGAAGCTAGGGAACTTCCCAACCGCAGGGAGTAAGGCTGCTTCTCCGTGGCTCTAATGAATCAGGACATGCCTGTTCCTCTTCTAGGTTTGACAGGGACTTACAGTTCTCTGCTCTCTCCATTTTAGCTCTTTAAGGCTGTGGCCATATGGGGACATCAACGTTTGTTATTTATCTGTCTTTACATCTGAGGAGAGAGAAAAGGGGATTTCGAGTGATAATTATCTCTGATCAGTTTTTGTTTTGTTTTGTTTTTGGCAAGGAGGATGGCAATTTCACATCAATTGAACTAATTACTGTACTTGTGCTGGTAGGAGACACAGGGAGAGCAGCAAAGCCCGGAATATCACATTGTTTTAGAGCAGTGGTTCTCAGCCTTAAGTGATGTCTCCCTTTAATACATTTCCTCATGTTATGGTGACCCTCAACCATAAAATTATTTTGTTCCTACTTTGTTGTATAATTTTGCTACTGTTATGAATTAAAATGTAACTGTGTTTTCTGATGGTCTTAAGTGACCCCTGAGATAGGATCATTAGACTTCCAAAGGGATTGCAATTCACAGGTTGAGAACCACTGTTCTAGAGCATTCTCTGTACCGATTACTCACTCTCTACAATGTTACCAGTTATAGTGTCAATAAGTCAGAGCCTTGGGGTACCAGTCAAGGTACACAAAGAGGGACAGGCACCTTTTTCTTAGCTATTACCAGTATTCCAGCTAAAACCATGCAGTTTTGGAAACTTTAGTTCTAGAAAACCTATCTTTCTCTATAGATATTATCTTAGTTACTGTTCTATTGCCATGAAGAGACACCATGACCAAGGCAACTTACGAAAGAGAACATTTGATTGAGGGTCTTGCTTACAATTTCAGAGGGTTAGTCAATAATCAGCATGGCAGAGAACATGGTAGCAGACAGACAGACAGACATAGCTGTGGAGTAGTAGCTGAGAGCTTACATCCTGATTTGCAAGTTGGAGGCAGAAAGAGAGGAAGACTAGGCCCAGTATAGGATTTTGAAACCTCAAAGCCCAGTCCCCAATAACACACAACCTCTAACAAGGATACTTCCTAAATGGTCCCAAAATAGTTCCACAAACTAGGGCCAAACATTCAAATATAGCCTATGGGACTGATTCTCATTTAAATCACCACAGATGTCCTAAACCTATTTATTTATATACATATAAACGCATTCTTTAACACTTCCCAATTCACTCTAGTATTCTTTCTCTTTAACATTTAACATAAAGAAGTCATGTTTCATATTTATTCTTCCAGGAGCAAAGGTATTCTAGACGTAGGTCACTGCCACATCAGTGTAGATGTGACACAACTTACTGAAGGGAAAAGCAGGGGACAAAACCAGGACACACATTAGTCCCCAGGCACATTAATGTGGGAGTCATCCACAACTAACTAGAGTGGATACAAGAAGGACAATGATGTAGTGGAGAAGACAGCTTCTGGAGTGTTCCTCATGCTTTTGAAGACTGTGTATTTATATATAGGCTGTATATTTATGTTCATAAGGAAAGTGCATTGTAAAGACTCATTATCCACATCAGAACTGGTAATATATTTTAAAAAGAGCTAGAGAATAAGTATTTTCAGCTTAGAGAGATGCAGATTGTATTGCAATTCAGCTCTGTCTTCACAGTATGAAAGTGGCTATTGCCCAGTCTGTACATTGAGGGTAAGACTCACTATTAATCAGACTGTAGTTACAGAACAGCCCATGGGCTAGACGTGTGCCCATGAAGACATAGTTTACTATCCCAATATCTAGGTAAAAAGGTAGGAATGAACACTTTTCTATTAAGAAATAGTCTTTTGTGGAACAAATTTTGGGAGAAAGAAATTTATGTGTCTATAGATAACTGTTTTAAATACAGGTACCAGAAACACACATTGGAGAACGAACAGCCCCTCTCCCAGAAACAGTTCTTAGAAAACTGATATTTGTATGCTGGAGGAAATAAGTGAGTACTTATCTTTTATTATACATACACACACACACACACAGACACACACAGACACACACACACACACACACACACACACACACACACATATATATATATATAAAATTTGTCCCTCATAATGGAATAGACACTTAAAGATAAACTTGAATCTATGAAACTACAAGAAGAAAATAGGGGTCAAATATCACATTGATACATGCAATGAAGTCTTGACTAAACTCCAAAATCATAGCCAACAAGAGCAAAAATAGGCAAATGCCTTAAATTAGGAAACGGTATTACCTACATTTGAGGGAGGGTGTCTTCCCATCTCAGTTAACTCCATTAAGAAAATTCTTTATAGACATGTTCACAGACCAACCTAAAATAGAAAATCCCTCATTGACACTCTTTTCCTAGGTGATTCTAAATTATGTCAGGTTGACAATGAGCAGTGACCATTGTGTATGTCAATATAAAGTAGTAGGTTCTTTCTAGATTATCTTCTTTCAGATATAACAAGAGGGTAGAATAGTGGTTGTGGAGGATGAGGAGGATGGAGGAGCGGAGATGAAATTTGGAGATGGGACCAAAGCAGGTAGATAGGAAGAACAAGTTATGGCATCTCACAGCACAGATGAGTCACTGTAGTCCCCAACTACTTCTTATATATTGTAAGATGAACTAGAAATTTCCAGAGGCAACACGATGATAAATGTTTGAGGTGGGCATGCTAATTATCAGACTTTTCTCATTCTAGATGTATCTATCAAATGAAATTACTCCATAAATCGGTACCATTAGTATGTATTAATTAAACATAAAATCAATCAACGCCCTTGGTGTAAGGGGAGTGCTTAGGGAATTCAGCCACTGGTGCTATCCTATGCATCTGATGAGGTAACTGGACCTGATGACTCAGCTCTGCTAAGCTACTCAGTGTGGTGTGGAGATAAATGTCCTCAAGTGAACTCTGTGAGACCTAGTGTTCATCTCACCTAAATCTACAGCAGGAAACAGGGGCCACAGCACAAGAGTCAGAGAGGGATGTCTGACACCCAGCCTCCAGCCTGTAACTTCTCCTCTCACTACAGCAGGCCGGCTGCCTCCATGGCACACCTACAGCTCCTCTAGTCAAGGTTATTGGCCATCTTGGTGCAGTGAAATTTGAACCTTGTGTCTCTGCCTTCTCTGTCACTGTGCTCTGTGTGGCTGTCATTTATGGTCTCATCTGTCCAAAGGCATTTTCCCCCTTGGATTCTAGGACACGACATTCTCTTACTCCTTCACGGGCTGCTCTCTTTTAGTTCTTCGTGTTGGGTCCTTCTGTGCAGTCCCTAAGTTTCAGATTTCCACACAGTTGGCTCTTTATTTGCTCTCTCTCTCTGTAGCTAATTTCATTTCGTCCTTTGGTTTGAACGACATTTTTGCTCAGAAACTCAAACATTCACAACACAGCTTTGGCTTAGCCCTGGAAATTCAGCACCACCAATAGACCATTCATTTGATGTCTATATTTGGATAAATAATACCCCGAGATTCATACTTAGGAGAAACAAGAAAACCTGCCCCCACCCCAGGTTTCCCACGATTGTGCTGTACTCCCCCGTGGCTAAGTAAAAGTGAGCCCTCTCTTTCTCTTTCTCACCACATACATATCTGAGCTACAATAAAGAAGCCTAACTAAACAGCCTCATTCCTTTACTAATCCAGACCATTTCCCTGGTGGACTGCTGTAAGAATACATTGACTGTTCTTCAGTCTCAACCCTCTGGTCAAAACACATTCTCTGGGAAACAACCAGGGGACTATTTAAACTGCAAATTGAATCGTGTCTGCTTTCTGCAGAGAACCTTTAATTACTCCAGGGCATTCTCATAGAAAACTTGCAGTTTTTACATTATGTGTATTTCCACCCACGGTCCCCCAGTACCACCTCTGTCACTGGCTCCGTCCCTCCCGTTGTTCCAGCTATACTGCTTCTTGCCGCAGCACCTAGCACTCGAGCTACGTGTCCTGCCCATTTTTTTCTCTTCTCCCTGGTCTTTACATGACCAGCTCCATTTCTGGTCTTTACTTCAAATGCCACCTCCTCGTTGCCATTTCAGTCCCCACCCACAGGCTCTGTCTGTTTAAACCTTGTTCTTATTTTCATTGTCCCTTTTATCGTGACTATAAACACACATGCCTATACGTTTATAGTATTCATCCTATTGAAAAATACATCCTGAGAGCAGCTCTTGGGAGAGTAGGTCCTTAAGCATTTATTGAAAATGAATGGCTAACATAGTCCAAGCCTTTGTATCATTTCCTCACTACCTTTACCAAGATCATTGTCCATTCTCTCTTTCCTCAAGGTCACTTTCTTAGAAGTTGTATCTAGCAGCATCAGCAGGTCACCAAGAGTCAGGGCATGTTTCTTCTTCCCGAGGTAGCTGTTGATTTTCTGGTTGGCATGTGCCTATAGAATTTGTTTGATACTGACAACTCTTTTATATTGCTATTCCTTCCTCAGAATGTGACTCTAGAAGGCCTTCATGTTTTCGCTTTTGGACTCTTGTTTCATACCCTCCTTATTTTGCCTGCTTTGTCTTGTACTTCACTACATTATTTCCCTTGCCCTTTGGCTTTTTATGCAGGCCATACTTCTGTATCTGTAATCTATGAATTCTTGATGCCAAACCTGGAGCACTTCCAGTTCACACTCATAGCCTTAGAATAGTTGTTAATTGCGATCCCTGATGTTCTCCAAACAGGAGTGGCACGCATGGCTCTCCTCACTGATAAGCCTGTGTTCAGCCATTCCTCACCACTGATCTAAGTGAGTGGCCTCAGGTGGCACTACACTCTCCGCCCATCCCCAGAGAGACCTGGGTATGAGCTGTCACATCTGGTCACTGGACTCTGATTTGAGCTTTAAAGCCATGCTCTTGTTCTACTGGAGTAGATAGACTAATTTATCTAGGTGAGATGAATTAGGAATTAGCAACTGGCCTCCCTTAGAACTGCTGAGCTGGACTTTTCACGGGGAATTGCCTGCCTCGGGAATCTTTGTGTCATCAGCAAAGAGGCCCAGCCTTCAGTACTTGAAAACTGCTTCCTGTGCTGCCAAATGCTGTTTAACAGAGCCCAGTGACCAATGCTGAAACGTCCATCTTTCTTCTCTCTTTTCTGGCATGGCTTCACATTTAGCATCACACTGACATGGTCTTTATGACCCAACGGTAAACTGTTATGCTTATTGATTGTATTTGGCTTAGCAAGCCTTCCCCGAGACCACATTTTGTTAGTCATTGATTTTTATGATTAAAATGGTATTGTGTGCTCCATTTAAACTACCATTCAAATTTGTACCAGTGATTTATACTAGTTTTTAACTAAATTAACTAAAATTTACTTTATTTTATAAGGGAATCCTATGATACAGGACAGTATTTTACCATACCAATGTTGTTAAGGCTCTAGGTGCCTTAGTATTCTTTTTTTAAAATATATTTTTATTGTAGTTAAATCTTTTTGAGATTCTGGCTTATTTTTGACGTAATTTCCCCAACATTCTCTGTTCAGAACATACATTCATATATTGTTGCTGCACGTAGTCTGCGTTCTATGGTACTTGACGTTCCTTGAAGATTTTTATCAGCCCAGTTTCACGTACTTTAATATGCACGCACTAATTATATTGATTTATATTTAAATGAATGAATGAAGCTTAAGATTTTCGTTATATTGCTTAGTTTTTGCTGTGTAGCAGACTGTCTAAAAAGTTAGTTGTTTAGACACTGGCATTGATTTTGCTCAGGATTCATTTAGTTGTCATTTGGGGCTGAGTGTGGCTGGAAACATCTGGTTGGCTCATCCACATACTTGCAGCAACATTCTCTTCGTTTCTGGGGACTAGCTGGAAGTAGATGGATGGGAGGGGCTGCTGGACCATGTAATCCTCACTGTCCAGGCTTCTGAGATTATTCACACATTTGCAGGGGGTCTAAGAACATCAAAAGCATAGTCTACTATGCATGCTGATTTTTCTATCTTTTGTTTAGGACACATTTGCTAATGACACATTGGTCAAAACAAGTCATGTAGCTGAGACCAGAAACATGTTGGGAGTCACTACTGAATTCATGAATATAAGTAGCAGGCTTATTGGGCTTTGATTTAACTTTCTTTGGAAGGGTCTTTGTGTATAGTCTAGTTTAAAGGGTCTCGGTATATAACCTAGACTGATTTTAAACTAGCACTCCTGCCTCAGCCTGAATACTGGACTTAAATTATTGTGACCTTTGAAACACAAAATTTAAAAAAAAAACCCTGTATACTAAAACAGTGCCATAATCATGGCTTTCCTACAGAGTTCTGTGGATTCAACACATAAAGCCTCTGGAGGTTTAGTAATTCACTGTGAAAGTCTAACGCTCAGTAGTTCCAACTGTCACTGTACTTGGAAGTTGGCCTTACCTACAAAGATACAATTAAAGAAAATTGAGATTGAATGACTAAATTGTAAAGCAACATGGCAGATACCTACTTTATAAAAAGAGTAAATTAGGACCCATACAAGTCTATCTACTCAGGAATGTCACATAAGCTCACAGAAAGGCCAACATCAAGCCAAGGTTAGAAAGCTCTGTACGAACCAACCTACCAGACCCTTCACCATGGACTTCTAGATCTATTTTATGCTATGAAATTCAGTTTTTGTACAAAATAAGTAGACACACCATATTAGTTCGTTAGGACTATGGTAACAAAACACCATAGACTAGGTATTTAAATACCAGAAATCTGTTTTCTCATAGTTCTGAAGTCTGGAAGTCCCCAAAAGTCATTCAGAATTAGACAAAGTCTCTTTGAAGTAAAAAAAAAAATTAAGCCAACTACAAATTCAATTTTGATCAGACTAAGCAATTAGACCTTCACTGATTAATAGCAACAAAGAACAAGCTCAGAGGAAACATATAATCATGGAATCATTTAGAGCTCTTTTAGACATAATATCTGGCATAGCATCAAAAATTATTGGCTGTCTAAAGAGGCAGGTGGTTTGACAGAGCAAACTGAATGCAAGACCTTAGAAAACATCATAGATGGACAAGATTGGGGATTAAAGCAGTACCCCACAAGCCAAATGTTCCAGAACCTTGTTTACAAATAAAAAAATTTCTTAGATAAAATGGCTTTCATTTGTTTCAAAAGAAATACAGCCAGGTACGCTGGCATGTACCTATGCACTGGGAACAGATAAAAGGAATTTGCCTTAAGTACCTTAAGTATCTCATTTTTACTTCAGACTTCACTTTGCCTAAGCTAGGCAACTCCTTCTGTAAGCAACAATAGTTCCCCCCCAACATACCTGTTATCATCCCCCTAAGCAACAATAGTTACCTAAACATAATGCCTGTTCCTAACAACAGTAAGAACAAATGAATTTTGTTGGACAAAAACACTTACATTCAATGTCCATGGACAATGATGGAACAACTGGGGAAAACCCCTAATTCCTGAGTTCTGATTGGTGAAAATTCTAACTGCAACTTGGCCCAGATGGATTTTATGCTTATATACTCTGCTTCAGCCCCTACTTAGGGCTGCCAGAAGAAACAAGGCTCCCTCATCCTTGTCTGGCGGCCCTGATTGATCAGTGATTCTGCTGAGGTGGTGAGAATAATAGAAGATTTTGTCCTTTCATGTGAGCCCACTGGTGTTTTTTCTCCTCTTCCTTGTGGCACACAAGGGACACAGTGTAACAGTATCCTCTCTACCCTTGGATAGGAGTATTGTTTTAGGGGGTCAAGGTCATCCTTGGCTGCATAGAGAATTCAAGGACTGGCTGAATTATGTGAGTCTCTGCTTCAAAACAAACTAAAGAACAAGAAATGCTTACTTTCTCTTTAGTATTATAAATATCAAGAACAAGGCAGGGTAATATAAGCTAAAACTTCTGTTCTCTTAGCTTAAGCAATACCCAATATTAATCACTACAAAATATATGTCAAGCATATTGCTCAGCAATAAAGTCAAAGCCAAGCAAAATAAAACAAAATAATGTGAGATGCATTTTATCCATTCTTTCAAATAGCATTATTGAGTTCTGACTCTGCCCCAAACCCAATTTTAGTATGATTATGATTCCTGAACCGAAACAGATGATAACTTGCTGGGCCAGACCAGGTCAGATCTCTGAGGACAAAAATCGTGCTTGTTCAAGTATATTACCTACTCAGGGCACTTACTTCTTTAAGTTATTATTATTATTTTTAGTTTTGATAGTGTGTACCTTTGGTGTAAGCATTATTTATTTCATCTTTGTTCTCTGTTATCTAGCAACGAAAACATTTTTTTTTTTAATTAAAGTTGACTCTTTAAGGAGCTAGAACAGAGAGAAGCGTGGCAGGTATAGTGTGCAGGTGAGAGGACATCAATGGTAGTTCACTGAGGCCGGTGATAGTGATGACAAATGTGAAACTCAAATGACTCTTCTGGAGCCTTTCCTGCCACAAATGTCATTTCTAAAAGCAGATGCTCATGACAGACAGGAGTAGAGTTGTATCCCAGAGTTATCTGTCAACTTTGTTTGTTTTTAGTAGAAATGATTTATTTCTTCTTTTTTCATTTTAAGGGATTAAAAACACCTAAGTTTGCAAAGTTAGAGGGTGGAATGACAGCCTCTGAAGCTGAAGAGAGGCTCAGGTGTACAGAGGTTGGGCTGAGGACTAACTTTGCAAACTTAGGCATTTTTAAAATCCCCCTTTACTCAGTGTTCTATTGTCCTTTACAAATGATGTTCAGTTGACACTATTTTGGTTCACATGAGCAATTAATATGCACAGTAGGTGTGTATCACACTCAAATTCATAGGCTCAAACCCTAATCCCTACCGTGATGGGGTGATTTCCTTTGCTAAGTGACTAGGTTGTGAAAGGGCTTTGTGATCTCTTATGAGTATGACTCGTGATCTTCCAAACCAGCCCTATAGAGCAGTGTGCCACTTTTCATATGGTAAACCTGTAAATAGTCCCCACCAGAACTCAAGTCTACTAACATCCTGATCTTGGACTTCTAGAATTAAGAGCAGTACCAAATCAATTTCTGCTATTTGTGAACTACCCAATGTATGCTGTTTTGCTGAGGTAGCACAAACTGACTAAAACAGATGATGTCCATAAAGCCAAAGGAAAGTCCTGGGTAAGAAAATCGTAGCTTTTGAAAATGCTGATGAGAAGTCCTTATTGGGAAGGTAAGCCATAATAGTTTCAGCTTTAAACATAGAGCAAAAAGGAAACTCAGGTCAGCTTTGTGTGATGAAACCGTAATCATTCAAATTCCTGCAAGGAAAGAACACTGGCCCTAAATTTTACACAGGTGAGTGGGGTCCGTGTCTGTTCCACTTCCAGGGTTTTTGACCTTGGTAACCTGGCCATGGTTGCCACATGTCAACTACCTAAATATTTCCAGGAGGTATTAAAGCTAGGTTGGGGCATTTTAGAGCCAACAGCTATGGGAAATGACATCCTCTGAAACTGATGAGAGGCTCAGGCATACAGAAAGTATGAAATAAAAAGTGTGAATAGAAACAGTGTTCAGAAATACTAAGCAAAAATTCAAACTGTGAGAAATATGCTTTGGTAAGTTGCAATATTATGGAGATTTCTCTATCTTTTGGTAGGTTTAGTTATTAGCCAATTTAAAAAATTATACATGTCAGAAATCACACAATGACACAGGGTGTTACTGTGTTGCTTTTATAGACTTTGACTAATTAGCTGTAGATGTAGAATCAATCATGTGGGGACTTGAACAAAACAGTGCAAAACTTTTTAATACAGAAAATGTTTAAACTTGTCAGAAGGGAATGATGCCAGCATGTTTTGTTGTCATTTTCTCCATTTATTTATTGTGAGTATGCATTTGTTATGTATGTGTGTGTCGTTGTGTGTATGCTTATGTAATTGTATGTGGGTGTGTTATTGTGTGTGCATATGTGTATCATATAGATATGTTATTGTGTGTACACATGTGTGTACGTGGGTATATGTGATATATGTGGCACTGTGTGCGTGCGTGTGCACATACATGTGTGTGTGTGTGTGTGTGTGTGTGTGTGTGTGGTTATCCAGAATAACCTATAGGAATCAATTCTTTGATTCCACCATATGAGTTTGAGACTCAAACTCAGGCTGTCAGGCTTGGCAGGCAGCATGAACCCTACCCACTAAGCCATCCTGCCACACCCCTCTTTTGTTTGTTTATTTGAAACAGATCTGATGCATTCCAGGCTGATTTTGAACTCATGGTTTAGCTCAAGATGACCCTGAATTTCTAATCATCACACTTTCCCTCAGAAGTGCTGGGATTGTAAAGCATGTACCACTATTCGTGGTTCATTCAGCCCTTTGGATGGAACCCAGGGCTTCATGCAAGTACATTTCCAAGCTGAGCTATGTCACTAGCCCTAAAATATCAAATGGGAATGTAAAAAGTCAACATCCCCCAAATTACTCATATTTTATGGCAAACTATTTTTATATAAATACATACTACTGGCTTTGGTGGAAAGCATGTGGATGAGAGAATGAATGTAACAAAGAATTTACTCATATACAAAATCACTTTTAGACTGGAAAGACCAGTTATGAAAGCCAATGGACTTTGTCTATGAAGTGGCAAAGGGATGGAGCCTCATCAGGAGGGTGGGGTGAGTAGAGGAATAAGATCTGAGCGGGAAGAACTCTCTCCAGTTTCAAAGAGAATACAAAATGAGTCACTCTCCTGACTGCTTTTATTTAAGCTTATGCATTGAATAAATAATATATCCTCAATAATAAATTCAGCAAAAAATTCTAGAAAACTATAAAGTGCAAAATGGTAAACCTAGGTGATCTTTCCATTCTTTTTATAATATATTTTCTAATTGACCAATTTCACTATTTGATAATTTCATACATGTAAACAATGCATTCTGGGTTTTCCCTCCGCTCTCTATCTTGCTCCTAATTCTGTCATGTTCCTCTCCCCATACCCAATCAGTCTCTTTTTCCTGCTTCACGATTTTGGAGTCTGTGTTTAATTTAACCAGGGTCACCTGTGTAACATTTGTGTTAGTTTACTGATGCTGGCCTCATCAGTAGCTAAAGACAATTCCCTTTCTCCCTGAATCTTGCAGTAGCAAACACCTTGGCAGTGAGGCTGTGTTCCCTGAGTTCCTCCCCCATCAGTCCCTGACTCATGTGGAGCCCCTTCTTGTGCAGACCCGTCATCACAGCATCCTCAGCTGTTGTAAGTTTGTGAGTGATTGCAGCGAATGTCTTTCCTAGAGGGTGACATGTCCGCCCGCTCTTCTTAATGTTCAGATCTTGCGTTCTTTCTATGCCTTCATTACAATATTGTGACCGGTACAGAGAGGGTGGTATAAATGACTTGTTTTGGGCAGCACTCATCCACCGCTTAGAGAGAGAGGAGAGAGAGAGAGAGAGAGAGAGAGAGAGAGAGAGAGAGAGAGAGAG
>NW_021604631.1:3131429-3137434 GCF_004785775.1 Grammomys surdaster
AGAGAGAGAGAGAGAGAGAGAGAGAGAGAGAGAGAGAGAGAGAGAGACAGAGAGAGAGAGACAGAGAGAGACAGAGAGAGAGACAGAGAGAGAGACAGAGAGAGAGAGACAGACAGACAGAGAGAGACAGAGAGAGACTTGTCTATTAAGGCCAAGAGTATCAGTTATCTACGGGTATCATCTACGGGTATCAACATAGAAATTTAGATGCTAGGTCAAATTGGCAAACTGATAGAGTGGTGGTTTGAATGTGAATGTCTCTGTAGACTTAGTTTTTTGAACGCTTGGGCCCTAGTTGGTAGCACTGTTTGGCGGAAGTTCTGTAGAGATGCAGTTTTGATGGAGGAAGTATCTCACTAGGGGTGGGCTTTGAGAGTTTATAACCTCACTCTGCTTCCGGTTTGCTGTTCGCTCCATGTTTATGGTTGAAGATGTGAACTCTCAGCTTCTTGATCCAGCTGCCTGGATCATTATTGACTCTTCCTCTGAAGCCATAAGCCAAATTAATGTATTCTGTAAATCGCCTTTGTCATGGTTCTTCATCACAAGAGCAGAGAAGTAATGAATACGAATTGTGTTTAGTTCTTTCTCTATAGGGGCTGTGTGCTTCCTCCATCGGCCTGTGATCAGTTTCCCATTCCTAATGATTTTTTCTTACTTTTCTTTGGAGGAGTTTAAGGAATTCATGAATATTTCAGCAAGAAAAGAAGAGAAAGCGGTCTTTCATGGCTGAACACTGTGTGAGAATATTCTGTATCTTTTCAACATTTTATATCACATAACTTGGAACATGTGCCGTAGTTTGGGGTTGGCTTTAATCTATTTTTTAAGGGAAATTTTTTAATGCTCACCTCATTATAGTCATTCTTTCTTTTTCAACAACAGGGATATTTGTGGAAATATTCACTTGTATATAGGTTTTCTCATAGAAACATGTACATAATGCACCTTAATTGGTAATCATTTCTAAATGACCTGAAATTCAGTTTTGATTAGTTTTTCTTTGACAGAGAGACTCCTGGCATTTGCTGATACATCAGTGAACATGTCTGGCAGTGGTGCCATATAGTATTATCTAGTGTCATGACCCCTATCTTAGTGTGTATGAATGTGCCTTGCTGTGTTCATATGATAAAAGATTCCCCCAAGACCATGTTTCTGAGTCCTGATTCTAAGCCACAACCACTGTAGTTTAAAATTTTGGGGGCTGGAGAGATGGCTCAGTGGTTAAGAGCACCCACTGCTCTTCCAGAGGTCCTGAGTTCAATTCTCAGCAACCACATGGTGGCTTACAACAATTTGTAATGGGATCTAATACCCTTTATTGGTGTGTCTGAAGACAGTGACAGTATATATATATATATATATATATATATATATATATATAAAATAAATCATATATATATATATTTAAATTTCATTTATGTATCTAAGTGTTTTGCTTGTATATATCTGTATTCCAGGTACATGCTGGTGCCTACAGAGGCCAAAAGAGGGTGATGGATCCCTTAGAACTAAAATTATAGACAGTGCTGAGCTGCCATCAGGCTGCTGGAAGTTGAACTGAGATCCTCTGGAAGAGCAGCCAGTGCTCTCAACTACTAACTTGTGTTTCCAGTCCCTAAATCAATTCTAAAACAATGGCCTTTTTATTATAGTCTGAAGGGTTTTTTGGTTTGTTTTCTCTAAGGAGATAGTTATTATCTTATGCTTTGACTATTAAACTGAATTTTGCTTCATATTTACCATATAGTTTACATTATTATTTTAACAATATCAGTTTTAAAAGAGAAAGAGAGAGAGAAAAAAAAGGCATAGTTGTAGAAACAGAACTCTGTGTAAGTCTCTCCTAGTAGTGCCTGAGAGAGTCGTTCACTCCCATATCCTAACCCTGGCCCTGATATGGCCAGCTACCAGAATCACCCAGTTAGAGAGATTTAAGAACTTGATGTTGCCATCCAGTCAACAGCGACAATGGGTGCCTTAAATCACGCATCCGGTGCCATCAAAACGGAATGTCACTCCGTTACTCATCACAAACCAGTAATTGATGTTTCCTGTCATAGCTGACAGATTCATAAATCTAATTTTTCATGTGGCATAACTGGAAAAAAAGGTTTTTTTTTTTTTTGCCCTTGATGAGAAATATTAACTTTGAAGGGCAAGCCTTTCCCCCTCCCTCTCTTCAGGTGGGAAACCCTGTAGTCACAACTTATGGTGATTTTTCTTACCTTTTAGCTTAAGAAGTGCAGCCGTTTAATGCAGCGTGGCCAATAATGATTTGGTAGAGAGATTAAACTGCACTTCTTAGAAAGATTAGCTCCATTATGGATAAGGAGCCCTTGTGCAGCATAGAGTATTTGTTGTCCACAGTGCCCAAAGGAACTGACTTAAAGCAAGTAGTTATGAGCTAACGCTTGGTCTACCTTCAGGCACTGAAACGAAGGAAGGGGTCCCACCCAGGAAATGTCACTCTGCATCCCTCACATATTTGTGTTATTAGTTATACCCAAGAGGGTAGAAGGCAAAATATCTTTGCCTCTTTTAAAAGACAGTGATTTGGGAGCAATCATGGAAAATAACACTGTAATAACATGAATATCTTTCGATGAATCAATAATGTTATAACTACCAAGAAATGGGTCAATATGAGAACAGGGGTACAACAAAATAAGGAGTCACATGCTTTTAAATTTTATTTTCCACTTGATTCTCTTCAAATTATTTTGGGGTAAATGTAGTTGGTAGGTTGGAAGTTAATAACTTCCGACGCTTGCGATTGATGATGGCTCCCATGACAGAGCTCTCTTAATATATTACCTAAGTGACTAGCTCTGTTTACAAGTACCCTCTGAGCCCATAATTATAACTGTGCCTTACAGACACTCATGGGCCAATAAACTACTTGGAATGAGTAATACTTTAATACAAAAAAATTAATTAGACCTGTGGTTACTTATGTCTCTTTTCTGGAACAAGGACATTCTTTGCCCCAAGAGGACTTTTATTGATGTGATTCTTACCCAATACCCCTAAACAAATATAAAACCTCTGTTCACAACTAACCTAATGAGCATGGCCTTGAGGGCCTGGGTTCTCCTGCTAATTTTCCCACCAGCTCTTCAAATGATATTGTGCTTATCATTTCTCTTCTTTGGGCTTCAACTTCATTATCCTTAATCCGAAAGAGTAAGAGTAGAAAGGTCAGCTTCCTCATAACTCAAATATTTGGAAACCGGGACAAATATATCTACATTCCTCAGAAGCTTCCAGACAAAACACATAATTACCTGGATTTTATGGAAAGTGTGTTCTCTTTCTTCCCATTTATGAATCAGTAATTTTCATGAAAAGTTGCCTGGGATGGAAGTTTTTGCCTTAATGAGAAAAGTATACGTGAATAAGTACTGGTCAGTGGGAACTGATGTGTCATTGAATGTAAAGAATGATTATTTTCTTATCCACAGGCAGAATAATAAAATCATGGTTTTTTTTTGTTTTTTGTTTGTTTTTTGTTTTTTTTATGAGTGTGGCCATGAAAAACATACAAGAAAAGAAAGAGTTTAGCAGTATTTATTTCTCTTTGGTTTTTGTATGTGTGTTTTGCCTGCACGTATGTTTGTATATCTGTGCATTACAGGTACGGGAGCCAGAAGCGGGTACAAAGTCCCCTGGAACTGGAGTTATGGATGGATGCTTGTGAACTACCAGGTGAGTGTTGGGAGTGGAACTTAGCTTCTCTGCAAGCAACACATGCTTTCAAGTCGTCTTTCCATCCACTCTAGAACCCTCTTCATTATGAAAAGAGGGAAGTTACCCTCCCTCCAGAGTGACTTCTTATTTCGCTGTCTGGAAGTCACTGCTCTTATTTTAATTCTCAAGTTCAGCTACCTTCATTCCATCTTTGTTCACTTCCGGCTCCATTTACAAGTCCCTCTGAGCCCAGAATTCTAACTGTGCCTTACAGCCATTCATGGGCCAATAAACTACGTGGAATGAGTAATACTTTAATGCAAAAGCAATTCACTAGACTTGTGGTAACTTGTGTCTCTTTTCTGGAGCAAGGAAGTTCTTTCGCTAAGAGGACTTTTATCAATGTGGTTCTTACACAAGACCCCTAAGCAAATATAAAACCTCTGTTCAGAACTAGCTGACTTCTTTGGAGCATGAGATGCCATTGTCCAACTTTAGGTTTTCAAAAGGATTTGGAATCTGTCTTCTCTGATAGCTTTTCTGCTCTCCCTGCCAGCTTGTCTATCTCCTGCTTCCTTGCTAGGATACTCTGAAAACTACGCTAATATCACAACAGCTGAGTAGTAGCTGCCGAGGTTTTTACTTTGTTTTGTTTTGTGGTAAGAAACACCATTAGTCAAGAATGTCTCTGTTGTCTCACATTGATTTATCTTATCTCCCCTAAGACTAGTTCTACTTTTTTGTTGTTGTCAAATCACCAGGTACAGTCAGCTCAATGTTGGAAAATACTTTATGGCTCTTTGCTGTGCCGCTATCCAGGCCTGACTCCTGGTTAAAAGCATTCTCTTCCCCAAGTGGAACTCATACTCCTTCTTGTTTACTTCAAATCTCTCTTTGCTGTCCTCATTGTAGGTAGGCTCCCCACTTTGGTGTCAAATCTCTCAAACTGATTCTCACACCTAATGTCTAATGTACTTGATACCAGACTTCTTGGGACAGTCTGTTTCCTGTCTCTTTGGCATTCTTCTTATTGCCTTTTTAATCTTTTGCTTCCCATTTTCTAATACCTGTATTTCTAGTAGGGACGAGTGATGTGTGAAGATCAACTCCACTCCATGATCATCTTCTTATGGAAAATTCTATGCCACTCGCATTTAGCATCATAGAAATCCAGTTAGTTTTCATAGTCCTATGTAGTCTCCATTGGGGTGTCCTAATTTTTATAAGTTCCTCAAAGGTATAGTTCTGTATGCCTGCTGTTTTACTGAAGATTTTTCATCAGATGGAAAATATCCTAGGTTTATAGTACTTGAGAGTATACAGGTTTAAAAGTATGTCAAGGAAAGTTGTAAAGACTCTTCTAAAGCAAAGCAATGGTAGCTAGACAGGCTTTGATTTTCCCGGTGCACTCTTTCATCTTGCAGTTGCTGAGATCGTGTTTTGGGAAGCAAAGCTATAGATTCTGGAAGGAGACCAGAGAGAGTCTGCGACTGGAGAGAGTTGTGGGTACCAATTATAACTGAGATGAGCTTTGGGAGCTGATTACCCTGCTTGTGTCAAGGTGTAATTGCACTCTTTGTCTTAAGCTGGGACGTGGCCAGATAGTTTGTTGATTGTAGTTTAAAACTAGTCATTAAATTGTATCAAAATTTGAACATTTTTAGAAGGAACTTTTGGCGTTGTTTCTACTCTGACATTATCTGACATCGAGAGTGAGAGATATATATAAGTTCAAAGCCCTAGGGCTATAAACTCTGAAGACCTGAAGATTGCCACTGAGCATGGGGTGGATTTACAGTAATTGTAACTCGATCACCTAGCCAGATGTCTAGCAGAGTCTAGTTGGTCTTTTGGAATATCTGATTTAGGTTCAATGATTTTGTATCTTGTTTTCCCCTTTAATATCTCGTATTGCTGCCCTCACCCTAAGTCTGCTTTCTTCTGATTTCTTAACAAGAAAACCTTTTTAAAAAATGCAATGATTTCAGAGTTTTCTTTTTAACTTGCAGGTATATTTAATACTGCAGATAGTCTTTCCAACGGCTATGCTAGTTCCCATATATCTTGATATACTATCATTTGAATTTAGATTTAAATATTTATAAGTGCATGTTGAAACCCAAGCCCCATTCTTATGTCACGGGGATGAGGAATTTGGAAGGGTAATTACGTTAATGTGCAGTCATGAGGGTGGGGCCCAGTAGTGGGACTGATGTTCTTTTAAGAAAAGTGACCAGCACTCTTTGTACTTTTCTCCTCCCTCCCTCCCTCCCTCCCTCCCTCCCTCCCTCCCTCCCTCCCTCCCTCCCTCT
>NW_021604631.1:3137534-3138333 GCF_004785775.1 Grammomys surdaster
TCCCCCTTCTCTCTCTCTCTTTCTCCTCCTCCCCCTCTCTCTCTAGGCACATGAAGGCACAACAAGAACCACCACTGCAAGCAAGCAACAAGCAATCTTGACAAACTCAATCTGCTGGTGCCTTGATCTTAAGCTTCCATCACTGTGAATAATAGTTTTCTTTCATTTAAGCTGTCAAGTGAATAGTGTTTTTTTTTTTTTACAGTAGACTGAAAAACTATCATTTTTCTTTTGAGCCTTCCTTATTATGACCATTTTAGTGGTTGTTCCATATGCGGCTGAGAAACAACTGTGTTTTGTCTAAGCACCGTTTCATGGTTAATAATTACTGTAAGAGGTATTTTATTGGTTATGATCTTTATGTGGGAAGTGTGTGTATGCACACATATGTGGGTGTATTTGTCTGCATATACTTGTATGGAAGCCAGAGGCAGATGCTGAGTGTCTTCCTCATTTTCTTTTCCACTTGACCTTTTGAGACAGCTTCCTTCACTGAGCCTAGATCTCATGCTGAATATTCTGTTCACTATTGAGCCCCCAGGCTCTGCCTGTATCTTTTCATCCCTGCTTCCTTCCTGTCTTAGTCAGTGTTCTATTGCTGTGAAGAGACACTACCACAACAATTCTTATAAAGGAAAACATTTAACGGGGGGGGGGGGGCGGGCTTACAGTTTCAGAGATAGTCCATTATCATCATGGCAGTAAGCATGGTGGCACACAGGCAAACATGGTACTGCAGAGGTAGCTGAGAGTTCTGTATTCAGATTGACAGGCCATACAGGGAGAAAGGGAGAGGGTG